>NC_030813.1:40604231-40906347 GCF_001704415.2 Capra hircus
TATTCTTGCCTGGAGAATCCCATGGACAGAGAAGCTTGGCAGACTACAGTCCGTGAGTCACAAAGAGTCAGACTCGACTGACCGACTTTCGCTTGTTCACTTACTTTGTATAAAACAGCAACAAAGCGCTTACCTGAAGATGTGTGTGTGCTCAGTCACTTCAGTTGTGTCTGACTCTTGGTGATCCCGTGGACTGTAGCTAACCAGGCCCCTCTGTCCATGGGGATTCTCCAGGCAAGAATACTGGGGTAGGTTGCTATGCCCTCCTCCAGGGGATCTTTCTGATCCAGGGATTGGACCTGCGTCTATGTTTCCTGTGTTGGCAGGCAGGTTCTTTACCACTAGCGCCACCTGGGAGTAGGGGTCAGGATGCAAACAAGTGTCTAACTGAACCCATGGCGTGCATTCTAACTTCGGGAACTTCCCCTGGAATTAGTCCCTTCTTATTTGCTGCCATCTTCCAGATTTGGCATTTTTCACATCCCATAGTGGTTCTGACTCATCCTTAGTGCCAAACAAGCTTTCCTTCTGCTATCTCCTCAGCTGGCTATAAGTAATTGACCATCATGCACATTTGAGAAGGGTAAATCCATAGTCACAAAATTCAGATGCAGACAAGCAATCTACTTAATCTACACATGAAAACAAGAAAGTGTCTAATTGGTGCCTGTATACTTATCCTGATGACCAGGCTACCTTCCATTACATAGGGCAGGTGGAATACTGATGAATTTATGAAGCTAATGGGAAAAGCTCAAATTTCTTATCCAGGCACTAAAATGTATCAACTCTGGGGCCTCTCACAATCTTTAATGACATCTGTCCCACTTCATTTTGATGTTTGAGAATAATGTGGAAGAATGGAAGAATGTATAAGAAAACACTTGAAAATGTTAGATGTCTATACTCCAGAAATATCATGGGCTGTCATAGAGGACAAGTTCAAGTTTTCCATCATTTAATTTCACCTGTCATCGCTACAGAGACATGGTTTAGATGATTGATGTCATTCTCAGTGATGGAGGAATTCTAACAAACTTTTGATAGAGAAAATTCTACCTAAAATAAGCTATATTCATGAAGGAAATTTCTCCCCCAATGGTTTTCAGTACTGTCTTTTTAAAAAATTATTTTTCATTTTATTTACCGTACTCACATCCAAAGGAAAAGATTTATTTATGAATAAGTCTTTGGTTTTCTTTGCCCTCTTATTATGCTTTGAAGTATAGGGAAATATTGAATACTGAAGAACTCTTCAATTTGGCTGCCCTTTTTGGTTGTTTTTTTTTTTTTTTGTATATATTTGGATTTTCATGATCTCTTATTAACAGGGGCTCCTTCTCTCATTAATTATGCCTCAGGATGTATAAAGTCTATTTATCAGTGTCAGTATAGTTGCAGTTGTACTTGCAGTCTGTTTTAACTAGAGAGAGTACTTTGGCAGCCTAATTAAACTGCATGGTTTGCATTCATCTTCCAACCTTTGAAAGCCTTTTTAAATGGATTTGAATCTTAGAAAAGATTTTAAGGATCCTGTTTGCTCTATAGTTAATAGACAATACCCATTGAGCCCAGAAAAACAGTTTAGCTTAACCAAGCCTTAGTCAATATAATTTGGACTGATTTATTTTGAAAACAAAGTTAAATATTTCTGCAGTTTTTGTGGTTGTTGGAATTGGCTGCATTATTTAGACATAATGTTCCAATGAGGAAGTACTGAAAAACACCTCCCTTTTACTTATTTATTTGAAGAGGTAAGTTTTTCCATTTAAAAAGATTCAAAAGATATTTATTGAGAAAATAACATTATTCAGGATACTGTGCTCAGAATTGAAAGTGATATGAGAATACATAAAACATTAGCTCTTGTCAAGCTCGTTGGCTTTGATTCTTCATTGCAAGTTCAGATTAGGTCAGTTATTTCACCAATACGAGGCAATCATTTCTCATTCCAAGAAAGTGAATGGCAAAATATAGCTACTTAACTAGTTTGTAAATAAAGAGACTAGTTTCTGAATACAAAGTGTAATCAAACTTTCTGGCCAATGAGCATTATAGAGCAACCCATTTCATATCATATAGAACAAAAGTGAGAATATAAAATGGTTTTCTTTTTTGAAACATATTAATTCCCATATTCATAACATATTTCCTTGAGCCTTCCGGTTTTGAATTATGATAAACTTTATCTCATGAGAGACTGCACTCTGGCAGTGTTCATTATGTGTGTGTCCCATTTTGCACACCTTTGAACCAAGAAGACATTTATCAGTGGCTAATATATCTTCAAAAATTCGCAGCCCCTCAAGATCAGTTCTCTGTATTTCTATACTAACAGTTGGATTTGCTTAAGTTTAGAGATGTGGGTGTGCTCTGAAAGTTTATTGATCATATTATAAAGGTCAGTTAACTATTGCTAATTGATAGAACAAACTTCAGGGTAGTAAACACAAGTAAGAAAGCATCAGATTATTGTTAAAAGGAACCTTTAAGAAGAATTTGGAGAAGGCAGTGGCACCCCACTCCAGTACTCTTGCCTGGAAAATCCCATGGATGGAGGAGCATGGTAGGCTGCAGTCCATGGGGTCGCTAGGAGTCGGACACGACTGAGCGACTTCACTTTCACTTTTCACTTTCATGCATTGGAGAAGGAAATG
The DNA here is from genome assembly GCF_001704415.2 of Capra hircus. NCBI lineage: Eukaryota > Metazoa > Chordata > Mammalia > Artiodactyla > Bovidae > Capra > Capra hircus. The sequence goes on from NC_030813.1 coordinate 40,606,889, forward strand.
GCAACCCACTCCAGTGTTCTTGCCTGGAGAATCCCAGGGATGAGGGAGCCTGGTGGGCTGCCGTCTATGGGGTCGCACAGAGTCAGACACGACTGAAGCGACTTAGCAGTAGGAAGAGAATTAGCTCTTTTATAAAAATAAGAAGCAGAAACTCTCTGTTCATAAGTAATTCTTTACTTACTGATGAAACTAAATTCATTTATTATTACCACTACTGATAAGGATACTCACTATCCAGATTGGGAACTGGGCATCTGCTCATGTTAATGTGCTCTGGTGCCTGGGATTATAAGAATGAGCAAACCATGGAACAAATAGGACTGGCCTGGTTCAGTGAAAGAAGAGGAAACAAATACTTTTCTTTCAGATCCAATTCAATTAACCTGTCCTGGAATGGCTCCCATAATCCCATCAGCTGTGTCTACTATCTAATACAGTCCATCCGTCTCCCTTCAAGGTCTGTGAGAGGAGAGAGGATTGTATTCTTTATATGAATAAGAACAAATGAGAAATGTACAATTTTTAAGGAATTGCATGGAGTTTTTTAAATTGGATAATGAAAAACATTCAAGTCTGTTTATCTTAATCTTTCTCAAACATGCCATTTACACTCATACTTCCTATTGATTCCAGAGTTCATCCTTTCTGTTTCCCATTGGGATAGTCATCATTTGGCAGACAAGATTATCAGGATATCTGAGTTAGCAGGGTAGCCTATCAAGTCCAGCCTGCAAGGGCATACATGAGGCTGGGATCTCAGAACACGAATCTGCTATCAGTGTTCCTTACTCTCTCTTCTTTCTTATATTATCCCTTATGCCATCTGGGTCTCCTTCTCCTTAACATGTATAAAGTATTTTCCTCTGAAAAGCAATCATATAAGTGCTGTCTTTCACATTTTTCAACAGCCATTGAGTATCTAATTTGTGACAGATAATTTGCTGGCAAATACAATGACAATGAAGAGATACAAAACTATAAAGCTATCCATCCCTTACCCTCAAGTAGTGTAACTTTAGGAAGTGAAATATCAATTTATTTCCAGTAGGTTGCTTTTTTTGATACCTTTCCTTGCTGTGCCAATTCATGTAGAGTAGAATTAGTAGCATTTTTCCAGGTTTTTCTTGATTGAAGGAAGAGCTCACAATGCAAATATTTGAAGAATGATGTGTTTGACCCTCGAGAACTCTGTGGCTTGGAGATGCCGTCAGGAATTCAACCAGACTTCCTCCTTTGTTATAAGTGTATTTGAAAATGTCATAACAGATTAAATTTAACACTAGAATTCTGGTTCAGTTATCCAGATTGTGGTCATAAGTTACCTTTCCATTTTTATTAATACCAATGATCCTTTCATATTAAAAAAGAAACTAGCTTGGTAGAGTTTATCAATAGGAATAAGAATAGGCTGCCCTGGAATCCTTCCCACCCCCTTCATACATCCATGGTCCCCCAAATGGACCCTGAGATTATTTCTGTTTCAGAGAAGAAAGAAACTAATCTGCTTATATCAGCAAAAACTAGTGAGAGTTAAGCATTCCAACAGTGTCATATGCCTGTATCTAAAATTATTTGTTATGTTTGTAAATATGGCCAACCTGAATGTACAGTGCTAATTTTTGGAAAAATATAAATGAGATACTTACTAATTAAAACCCACATTTTCTTATTGCTCAATTAGTGAAAAAAATGAATAATCAACAGAGTTGAGTTGATAAATTCCTGGAGCTCTGATCTAGGGACAACCTCTTCTCTGTTAAGCAAGCTTTGAGAACAGAGTAAGCTTCTGCAAGATATGCTGTTGCCTAAATTTCTTGGTAGATGGAAGGCGACTAATTGTCAATCCAGCAACTCTTCAAAAATGTCTTCTTTTCTAAATGGCACAGTTTACCTTGACAAGAGAAGTCTCTTTAAAGGTAATAGTCAATTCTGTATCTGTGTGGTATATGTTTCAATAATAAAATAATAAGTTATTCGGCCAGTTTGTAGGGCATGATGCTGTCCGTATACCAGTCACTAAATGAAACTTAAGGGAAACTTAAGCATCTATCTTATGTCTCTATTTTTTTTTTCCAGATTTTAACTCTTCCAGAGTAAGGACTTTGTCATGCACATCCTTTTATTTGCTGAGTCTAGTTCAAAATAGTTTCTCCCCAATATATTAATATGAAAATTGTTAAACTATAAGTTAAGTTTGAATTTTGGTCAAGTTAAACAACCTCTCTCCTTGTTCATTGTTGGGGAAGCGTAAAGAGTATTTCAGACATGGGAGCAAACAGTCACATGGGATGAAATATAAAAGGAAAGAGCTGCAGAAGGGAGGAAGGAAAGGAAGGGAGGGGAGGAAAGATGTAAGAAGAAAAAGAGAGAGAGAAGAAATGAGATTGTTGCATAAGCTGAAAGTTTTATTCCCCACTATAAACCCCCAGTAATTTAGAATTTACCAGCTATTTTGGTTTGCTAGTGCTACCATAACGAACTATCACAAAGTGGGTGATTTAAATTACAGGAATTTAATGTCTCACAGTTCTGCAGGTTAGAAGTCCAAACTCCAGGTATCAGTGGCATTGGAGCCTTTTGGGAGAAGGACCTGCTGCAGACATCTCTGCCCGGCCTGTCAGTGGCCATCTTCCCTCTCTGTCCGTTGTATGGGCTGCCCTCTGTGCCGGGTTTCCTTGTCCCATAGGAACATCCTGGGCTTCCTCAATGGTGACGATTCCACCTGCAGTGCAGGAGACACAGGGTCAATCCCTGGGTTGGGAAGATCCCCTGGAGGAGGGCATGGCAACCCACTGCAGTATTCTTGCCTGGAGAATCCCATGCAGAGAGTAGCCTGCCAGGCTACGGTCCCAAGGATTGCAAAGAATCGGACAGGACAGCACAGGCACCTGTAGGAACAGCAGCCATACCAGATTAGGGCCCGCCTGCAGACCTCATTTTAACCTGATTACTTCTGTGAAAACCCTATCTCCAAATAAGATCCCATTCTGAGGTACTGAGGGGCTGCACCATATTTTTGAGGGGGAACAAATTCAACCCATGACACTACATATTTCAAACTCTGGATTTTTGCCCCAGAAAACCTGATCTTTTCAGTGTTCTCTGTGTCACTGAAAGGTAGCTCCAGTCTTCATCCCAGGCTTCTAGAAATCTAGAAGTTCCAGACAGCTTCCTCTCTCCCCTATGCCCACCCAGTCCAACACCAGTTCCCATCTCTCTTGTTTCCCAAATGTCTCTCCAGACTATCTCCATCTCCTCTACAATCACCTGAGTACCAGCTGCTCACCCATTTGTATCTTTCTCCGTGCAATCCATCCTCCACTAGAGCCAGAATGTTCTTTCCAAGATACAGATGTCATCTGGCCATCCTCCATCATAAAACCCTTCAGTGGCACCCACTGCTCATTAAGTAGACATTCTGCCTTGTAACCCCTGCTACCCTCTGTGACCTTCTCTGCCACCATGCTCTCCCAGCTCACTCCCAGTGACTCAGAGCTCATGTTTTCCATGTCACCTCCTGCACAGAATCTCTGCCAGTGCTCTTTATCCCCTCTTCACCTGAAATCCAAGCCCTACTTCTTCAGAAGGAAAAAAAAAAAAAAAACTCCTTTACAGTCAGTTGCCCTTCTAGAGCAAACCAGAGCACTTATTAGCCTTCATCACTCAGGTTATTTTATAGTTACTTGTGAAATTATTGAATCAGTATCTTTCTCCTCCTCTCATGTATGAGCTCCATGAGAACAGGTATATCATTTTTTGTTATTCACCATCATACTCCTAGCATTAACACAAGTCTTCTTATATAGTGTGTACTCAAAATATATGGTGATGTTAAAACCTAGTGGTTGGCTACCAGAATCATTTGTTTAAAAAAAAAATGCAAAGGCAAATCTCACCATAGATATCAGGCAAGAAGTTTTTGGAAGAGTTCTAAAACTATTTCAGTGAGTGTGGTAATAAGGAATGCAAATAAAAAGATGACTGAAGACACCAGCAGTACAAATGAAGATGAAGGAAGGGCCGCATGTGTTTAAGAAGGAGGGAACTTTAAAATTAGGTCCATGGATCTAAACTGAAGCAGGACACAGGCCGGCTCCAGGCACTGTTTCCCATAGGAACCATCAAGTACATTGAGATTTCTGCCTCGTTGCAATACTATGCACAGTATTGGTACCTCAGTGGAATTAAGGTACATGCCAACACTGTTCTTTCTTACCAATGATGCAGTCATGTTAGGCATGATGCTTCCTTTCCTGACTTGCTATCTGCCTTATCTATCTCCTTAGAAGCACTTTGCCTTTAAAAAAGATAGCCACAGTTGACCTTGCGCAACTTCAATTCCAGAACCTCATTTTACTCATAAAGAACTGGGGCCCAGAACAATGAAATAGTTCACTTCTCTGCAACCAGTCCATTGCTTTATATCAAATAAGTTGCAGAATATTATTCCAAGCAGTGACTCAGTAACCCACATGTCATTTCACCCAAGTAATAGTTGTTTCTCCCCAGGATCTCTTTATGCTGGTTCACTCTTTACTCCAAGCAGAGCATTAACTCTGATGATCCAGCTTTTATTGCTCCACCCACAAGGTGACTGTAGCATTTGTCATCCAAATCAGGGCATGTGTATGTGAGTGCATGGGGACACTACTGAAATCACCCTGGGACAGCAGGTATAAAGCAGGAATGTCCGGAGCAAGCCAGGATATGCAGTCATATTACTGCTACATCAGATTCTTCAGAAAGGCCACATATACAGATGCTCAGTAAGCACTGAATTACATCTTCTTCTGGGCTCTGAGCATACCTTGTAGGAGAAGGCATCACTCCTGCCTTACTGCGTCAACAGCTCTCATTAACATAACTGTAGAGCTTAATCATTTCAAACCTCACTGTCTGCCATGCTTAACTGACAGACACAATCAGGAAGAGGTGATCTAAAACCTAGATGTCACTTTCTTACAAAAAAAAAAAAAAAAAACCCTCTGTTTAGGACATGTGCTGTTCTTTCTTCACAATTTCCAGTTGATCGTTCACTAACTTCTGTTATCTTGAGAAGGTAACAGTACATTCCCTGGTTGACTCTCTGTTTCTTCTCTAAAACACAGGCAACCAGCCAACACATACACAGAGCTTTACCTTCTCATCAACAGAAAACACGGAAAGCTAGAAGCACAAAGAAGATTAATTTGCTCGTCTGATCAAAAGTGAAATCACAAATGCCAGGCAATGATTGGGTTCCATGCTATTGTTTTGTCATTGGGGAGTTTTAAGGGCTCAGGATGAAGCGAAATAAATAGGATTTACTGGGATTTTGTGGAGTTGGTTGGAGCCAAATTATGAATCCAACATTTGCCTAGACTCTGTCTCTTGAGGGATTTATGAGCACTGAAATTTAACCTGTGTCCAACCACATTGCCCTTAACCACTCCAGTGGCCTCACTTAGCTTTCCCCCAATGGCATGTTAGAACTGAAAGACCTGCGTATAAGTTAGTAGATTACAGCTCACCTTGCCATCCATTCTGTCACCTCACACACTTCATCATTTCAGGAGAGGAGGGGGCCCTTGATGATATGATATCAAGAAGGCCTTGGATCATCACAAAAAAAAGGAAACAGATTCAGTTAACTTTCCTTTCCTTTATTTTCCCGCTAATTTTCCCACTAACTCAGTACTAGCTCTGACTATACATACATCAAAAAGAAAAAGTACATAATATCCTCTCAATACTGTGAGGTTTGGGAGAAATAGTTGAGTAGTATTAATAATTAAAAGCAAATGAGTACATTACTGTTAGAAATGTTTCCATTCTTTTGTTTTGTTTCCATTCTTCTCAGAAATCTAACACAGTGTTCAAATGTCTAGTTTTCCTTTTACTGGTTTAGGACTAGATAAACCTCCCTGCATTTGTCTATGGAGCTTGCTTCATTTCCCATTTTATATTAAGCTTCTATATCTTACCACTGTGAGATGTTATTTGAAAGCTGACTTCCCCCAAATACAGCAGAACACAATTAGAAGAAATTCAAGAAACAGTTCAATGAAAACACTTATTTTTAATATTTAAAAAGTGTTTAAATGATGTTTAAAGGAAAGAACATAAGCTAGTTATTGTTAATGATGAGTGGCTAATCATTAAGTAGAAATTAAAGAGAAAAAATATCTAAAGGTGGAAGTGAAAGAAGTTGAATATAGGTCAACAAGATAGAGTTCCTTCCTTAAAAGGCATGAATGTTTCTTTCACTAAGTATTATTTTATGTCATTATTCCATGCCCTAGAGAGATGTAACGGAGAAGGCAATGGCACCCCACTGCAGTACTCTTGCCTGGAAAATCCCATGGACGGAGGAGCCTGGTTGGCTGCAATCCATGGGGTCGCTAAGAGTCGGACACGACTGAGAGACTTCACTTTCACTTTTCATTTTTATGCATTGGAGAAGGAAATGGCAACCCACTCCAGTGTTCTTGCCTGGAGAATCCCAGGGATGGGGGAGCCTGGTGGGCTGTTGTCTATGGGGTCGCACAGAGTCAGACACGACTGAAGCGACTTAGCAGCAGTAGCGGCAGAGAGATAGAAAGACAAATATTCCAAACATGATGCCCTCAGTGATCTTCCAATCAAAGAAAAGAAATGAGATAAACACTAATGAATACCCAGCACACACAAAGCTTACCTTATGTGATTGTCATGAGCATTAAGCGATTACATATTTATGCAATGTTTAATTAAAGCAGTCTGATACACAGCGTGCACGCCTGCTCAGTCACGTCCAACTCTTTTTGACCCCACGGACTGTAGCCCACCATGCTTCTCTGTCCCTGGAATTTTCTAGGAAAGAATACTGGAGTGGATTGCCATTTTCCTTCTCCAGGGAATCTTCCCAGTCCAGGAATTGAACTCACGTTTCTTGCATCTCCTGCGCTGGCAAGCTCTTTACCACTCTTTACCACTGAGCCACCTGAGAAGCTCCTCCCTAATATATAGCAGTAAGCACTGTTATACATGTTTATTAGTCAATAAGTAAATACACAAAATACATGTGCCTTAAGAGAATCACAAGCAAACATGACATATAAAAATTATTGAAACAAATTGATGTATAATGCCACCTTTAATGACATGGAACAGATGGTTGAAAAGATCCAGGAAGATTTCATAAAGAATAGGTTATATAATGGATGAGAAAATTGACAGCAGAACTTATTAAAGTTACTAAGGCAAAAGGAAGCACCATTAACCCAAGCATAGAGTTGAGATAAATTCATAAAATAATGAATAGACACAGGCGACAAGAATATAGGGTAGAAGATTGGGCTTTAAAAGTGAGTCAGACAGTAATGGGAAACAAATAATGCTTTGTATTATTTGTTAGTAGTATCATATTTGGTGATACTTAAATGAAGATAAGTCCTTTGGAAGTAACCAGCCAGCTTTACCAGAGTCAAATGTGCAGCTATGTGATGGTCACAGTGATCTATCATACATAACTTTAGCAATTAGCATTGCTGTTCTGATGGCTAAAGTAATAAGTATGGTTATTAGTATTGATTAATGTGCTGCTATGGATTCTTATGGGCTTCCCAAGTGGCTCATTTGTTAGAATCCACCTGCCAATACAGGAGACGAGGGTTCAGTCCCTGGGTCAGAAAGATCCCCTGGAGAAGGGAATGGATGCCCACTCCAGTAATCTTGCCTGGAGAATCCCATGGACAGAGGAGACTGGCAGGCTACAGTCCATGAGGTCACAAAAGAGTCGGACATGATTGAGCAACTAAACAACAACAACATGCTATTCTTTTAAGATAGATTCCTTATAAAATAATGAAATCTTGATATTGAGGTAGCTTTCAAATTTAAGCTGGCATACCTAGTCTTAAAGCTGTTGTTTAGTCAACAGTTTCTTAGATTGATCTCCTTTCTCACTCCTTACCACCTTAAGTTTATGGAGAAATACTTAACAGAGAAAAAAGGGTTGACTCCTGTTTTCTTCTCTTAGAAATGAAGTTCTTTCTCTGTGTTCTGTCTCCAGCTCAGACTTTCTCTACTGGTAGATTGGGAGCTGATTGAGAGCAGAGTCCATTACATCCATCCTTTTAAGCCCCAGCATCTAGTCCAGTTTCATCTACTAAATCCTTATGAACTGTGGTTTAGAATGTCTTAATTGGATTGGATTGGGTTGGATTAGATTAGATCACAATGAATAAGAAGTAAAGCATTTCCTCTTATCATTTTTCAAATAACTTCTTATTTGGGTATAAAGTGAAGCATACATAGAATAATATTTAAACTGCTTTAGATGTAGACTCTTGTAAAGAGTCTGTATCTAACTGGATAGATTTAATTTGAAAACTGACAGCAGTTTCATCACAGTAGCTTGATAGATTATAATGAATACATTCCATCAAGCAGCATCATTTAAAGTAATACTAGTTGAAAGTAAAAAGCTTTAAATACATCCTATTTTAAAAATAGCTCATCATGTATATGTTGATAAAAATTCTTTGTATCACAGATTTAAAGACACAGAAAGTCTTCTTAGAAATATATGAGACTTTTAGTGCAGTTAGTTCTCTTTAAGAGACAGGAAAAAAACCAATTACACCGCATTGATGTAATTCCAGGCTAAGTACATGTATGTATTTAAATCATGGGAAAAGATCCTTGAAGTTAAATGATATACCAAATTTAGCTGTTAGGCAACTATTTCTCCCATTTGGCTAAGTATTCCTTAGAAGAACAGTCTGTAACAAAGAGATTTGCTTCAAACTCCTGATTTTTTAACCAATGCTGCTTTATACACTTTGAACATGTAAAAGTTCTAATTGTTTCCTGGAAATGAACAATAGCTGCCTATAGATGTATTGCTTATTCATTTATTTACTGCATATAAAATCATTTAAAGGTAATGTAGAAAAGGAAAGAACTTTTAAATCTTACGTCTTTCCCATTATCTTAAAAATCCACACAATGATCAGGAAAGTGTTCTCACTGAAAATCATATTTGATCTAATGCGTCTGAAAATAATATTTGATTGTGTTATTTGTATATGAAGAAATATCCTGATAATCAGACATCAGTTCAGCACAGAGAGTCTAGAACAGACATGGTTATGCTTGTAGTTCTTATTTATGGATGACAATTATTCTTTATAAACTAGTTGATGGAAAGAAGCGTACATTCTCTATCTTGATTGAGTCTCCTTTTGCTGTTTTCTTCTGTCATGATGGATGTAGCTGAGGCGTATTTCTGTTGAGCTGTTCCAATAAGTCATAAAAGGGAAACAGTCTTTTTTTCTGGGCTTATAAGACCTTGGAGACCCTGAAGATTTGAGAATTATTTTTTTTCAAACATAAAACAACAGAATGAGCCAGATATAAAAGGATACCTACCAAATGATTCTATTTACATCAAGATCAAAAACAGGCACAAATAATCTATGGTCAAGGTAGTGGTTACTTATCCTTGAAGTCAAGCCTCTGGTAAATGATGATGGTAAATGGTGTGTTTTCAGGTATGAATGCTGGTTATATGAATGGGTTCAGTCTGTGACCATTTGTTAGCTATTCATTTATCTTTTGAATATATGTTATACCTCAATAAAAAGTCCAAATAGAAAAGAATGAATAAAAAGTAAAAGCATTCATATTTCCTTTTCCTCCAACTACATTCTGAAGGGGCTCCTACTACTCACAGTTCACAATAGTTGTGTTGTCCCAAGTCATAGAAGTGTTTAGCAGCAGAACCAACGTTTTGGATCTTTGCTTCTGTATCTTGTGATTTTTTATTTCTGCCGATCACAAGCTATGCTTACCTCTCAGACCCATGACACGGCCTGCTGGCAGGAAAGCTTTTAACCTTTCTCTGTGACCTCATGCCATTTGCCCTGTTAACAGGAGAGTTGTGTGAGGAGAAACTGGACTTCTGTGCCCAGGACTTGAACCCCTGCCAGCACGACTCCAAGTGCATCCTGACGCCAAAGGGATACAAGTAAGTCTGCGGCTGCACTGAAGCTCACGCCTGGGGGAGGAGGGCCTTTCTTTTTTTTTAGTTATTTAGGTATTTATTATTTATTTGGCTACACCAGGTCTTACTTGTAGCATGCATGATCTTTGATCTTTGTTGCAGAATGTGGGATCTAGGTCCCTGACCAGGGATTGAACCTGGGCTCTCTGCATTGAAAACTCGGAGTCTTAGCCACTGGACCACCAGGGAGGTCCCAAGGAGGGCCTTTGTTTAAGGAACCTTCTTCTTTCAGGATCTAGCTTCACACCTTTGCTCAGGATTTATAGGGCATTTTCTCCAGGGTTATTGGCATTTTTATAAATGTTTATTTACAGTATAAACTTTTTTTAGTACACCAAAGAGTTCCTTTTGTTCTGTGACTTTTCAAGGGAAATTTTGTATGAAATAAAAGGGCCTTTGAATGTGTATGTCTGTGTTTAATCACTCAGTCATGTTGGAATCTTTGCAACCCCATGGACTGTAGCCCACCATGCTCCTCTGTCCATGGAATTTTTCATGCAAGAATACTGGAGTGGGTTGCCATTTCCTATTCCAGGGGATCTTCCCAAACCAGGGACTGAACACACATCTCTTAAGTCCCCTGCAATGGTAGGTGAATTCTTTACCACTGGGCCATCTGGGAAGCCCAAAGTAGTCTTTAGTTCAGTTCAATTCAGTCGTTCAGTCATGTCTGACTCTTTGCAACCCCATGGATTGCAGCACACCAGGCCTCCCTATCCATCACTGGAGTTTACTCAAACTCATGCCCATTGAGTCGGTGATGCCATCCAACCATCTCATCCTCTGTCGTCCCCTTCTCGTCCCGCCTTCAATCTTTCCCAGCATCAGGATCTTTTCAAATGAGTCAGCTCTTCACATCAGGTAGCCGAAGTATTGGAGTTTCAGCTTCAACATCAGTCCTTCCAATGAGTATTCAGGACTGATTTCCTTTAGGATGGACTGGTTGGATCTCCTTGCAGCCCAAGGGACTCTCAGGAGTCTTCTCCAACACCACAGTTCAAAAGCATCAATTCTTCGGTGCTCAGCTTTCTTTATAGTTCAACTCTCACATCCATCCAAAATAGCCTTTGATTGTGTTTAATTAAATTCATTTGAAGACCCAATAGTGAAAGTCGCCCAGCCGTCCCCAATTCTTTGAAACCCCATGGACTGTACAGTCCATGGAATTCTCCAGACCAGAATATTGGAGTGTGTAGCTGTTCCCTTCTCCAGGGAATCTTCCTAACCCAAGGATCAAACCCAGGTCTCCCACATTGCAGGCAGATTCTTTTACCAGCTGAGCCACCAGAGAAACCCAAATAAATTCTTAATATCTACTAGATACTTTGTTACCTGAATGGAAGTCATCTCTGGTAAAATAAGAAGTTTAAATTAATGTAACTGAAAATGTTTTGGTCTGCAATAATACTTTAACTACCCAAATGGAGGAAGACAGAGTGACCATATGTCCCGGGTTGCCTTGGTACAGTCCGTTTATGTCTGTTGTCTCAGTGTAATTAATATTTAGTGTCTCCTTCACTCATGTGCATGTTTTGTGGGATGATAACTGTCTAGTCAAGGCTATGGTTTTTCCAGTGGTCATGCGGTCATGTTGGACTGTGAAGAAAGCTGAGCGCCGAAGAATTAATGCTTTTGAACTGTGGTGTTGGAGAAGACTCTTGAGAGTCCCTTGACTGCAAGGAGATCCAACCAGTCCATTCTAAAGGAGATCAGTCCTAGGTGTTCTTTGGAAGGACTGATGCTAAAGCTGAAACTGTAATACTTTGGCCACCTCATGCAAAGAGTTGACTCATTGGAAAAGACTCTAATGCTGGGAGGGATTGGGGGCAGGAGGAGAAGGGGATGACCGAGGATGAGATGGCCGGATGGCAGCACCAACTCAATGAACACGAGTGTGGGTGAGCTCCGGGAGTTGGTGATGGACAGGGAGTCCTGGCATGCTGCGATTCATGAGGTCACAAAGAGTCGGACACGACTGAGCAACTGAACTGAACTGAAAGCATCCAGTCATGCCAGCTAGCAATCTTCCTGAAATATGTTTGGTAGCAAATGAAATTATTCCTTTGCCACAATTCTGTAATATTACTGAACTGAAAGCGTCCAGTCATGCCAGCTAGCAATCTTCCTGAAATATGTTTGGTAGCAAATGAAATTATTCCTTTGCCACAATTCTGTAATATTTTTGTTTGTTTGTTTTGGGGGTGGTTTTTTTTTTTTCATTTTTGCCCAAGCTAATTTATTTTTAATTGAAGGAGAATTGCTTCACTATATTGTGTTGGTCTCTGCCATTCATGACCATGAGTCAGCCATAGGTATACATGTGTCCCCCCCTGTTTAACCTCCCTCCCACCTCCTACCCCTTTCCAGCCTTCCAGGATGTTACAGAGCCCTGGTTTGAGTTCCCTGAGTCATACAGCAAGTTCCCATTGGTTACCTATTTTACACATGGAAGCATATACACTGTCATGTGTAGAATTCTGTAGTATTTTAAGAGTCTACCAACAGCAACTTCTTTTCTTAGACAGACAGTAGTTTAGAAATCATCTTGTAGGAATCCTTTATTTTAAACCCGAGGAAACCATGACCCGGAGAGGTCCATGGCTGTCCAGAGGTCTCAGTGTTGCTCAGTGGTACAGCTGGAACTGGATTTTATACTTCCCAGTTGGGTGATTTTTCTACTACAGGTTACCTCTGAGAAGTTTTACACTTTATCACCATGGCAGGTTGTTTGTTACAGAAGGTAAGCTGGATTCTCAGAAATGTTACTGTAAGGCTCAGGTTGAGTTGTGCTTACAGGAGACAACTAGCAAATAACAATACTTGTTCCTTTAAAAAATTTTTTTTAATTTTAATTGGAGGCTAATTACTTTACAATATTGTAGTGGTTTTGCCATACGTTTACATGAATCAGCCATGGGTGTACATATGTTCCCATCCTGAACCCCCCTCCTACCTCCCGTCATCCCAGTGCACTTGTTTCTTTATCCAGTATTTATTGAGCATCTGCCATGGGTCAGGGCATGTGCTAATATTGCCATCTTTTGTTTTTATGGAGCTTTATGGCTATTCAGTCTCTCATACTCAGGCTTAGTTGCCATAGGATTCAGAGAATTAAAACTTACTCAGGTCAGGAACAGTTTTATAAGAATAGATGGATTAGAGCTGGGACTAACATATTAATACTTGTCAACAGATTATTGAATATTCCAAGTTGAATGGGAGATGAGGTCGTATCACCTGACCCATACTGCCTTTGGAAAATCAATCTGAATAAAATATTTATTCTCAAGTTTCATTTAGAGAATATTTTAATTCAATTTGATTTAAAATTCATTATTTTAGAATATACAGTTGCAGCACCTGTTCATTTTATTTGATGCTTTTTTAGAGAAAATACATTTGATTCTACATTTCATTATATTTTAGTTTCCAACTGTATGTGGGAAAAACAAGAGTCTTATTGAAATCTTTATTTTATACAAAATGCGGCATTGCATTTTGTTCTTCCAAATCCACAGGTATATTATTTTAGCTCTTAATGTCTTTGATCTCCCCTTAATGAATCTGTCAAATTGAACTTCCATCATTTACATAACAAATATTATCATTTCTTAGAGAAATTAATCAGAGCAGATGGTTTTCCAAAAGGACTTATTTGCAGGACAGGTTTCACAAAGCTTTGTGAATTATAATTACAAGATAAACTGTTAGTCAAACTTAATGGAAACCATTCAAAAATAAGTTCATCTTCAAAAAGACTAACCCTTAGTTCAGTATCTTCAGTTACTATCAATTACATTGCATGCTCCTGATAGTGCATTTTACTGGATTATACACTAACTGATTTAGGAATGCATTGTTTCCAGCAGTAATTTGTGAGTTTGTATGTAGTTTAGCAGGAAACAGGATAAATCATAGTGTTTGCTATTACTCCCATATTATATATAATTGCACATTGTGGGAAAGGAAGTTGCAAAAATGTAAGTGGCCTTAGAAACCAAAATTATATGAAGCTGCTAAAGAAAATTTCTACCAACAAATATTGTTTGGACAAGTTGTACTGTTCCTTCAACTACATTTTCTTATTGCTAAGCTAATAGAGCTGGTTTTAGTTCTCTTGCTGTATTCTATACCTCATAAATCTCCTAAATTGCTTTGAGATATTTTTAGACTATGATATGCCGTAAGTAGAATTTTCAAGCATACATCTTACTTAGTCAGCTTTGGGGCTTCTAAATGATATATTTTATAGTCTTTGCTTTCTTCTTTGTTCCTTGTCAGATAATAGAGTTCAGGGAATGTGATACATTTTATTGATAATACAAACTTTAAGGAACTCATAATTAAATATTTTCTTCCTGTTTTGAAACTCTGCCTGAGGAGTAAAAGAAAGGCCAAAATGTTGGTCATGATGTGCCTCTGAGTTCTAATGGGCTTGAAAAATAGTATCTGTCGAGAAAAGAATATAAAATAGCTCTTTGGTGAATACGTGGTTCTCTTATCTTTTACTTTGATTTCTCTTCTCAGATAAATAATTCAGAGTGTTTCAAAGCATTTCTGCTTTCTTCTAATGCTCTGTACTTGAGCAGCTCTGCTCACATTAACATTGATGGAAGCCCTTTTCTCAGGCCTTGTCCATCTCATTGAGAATGTCTGTAGCCATTTAGAATCCATTTAACTTCAGGCTTGTTTACTTTGCTTTGTTATGATTCAGCACTAAAACCACTGGCTCTAGAGCAAGCATGCTTATGCAGTGAGCTCATTTTATTTCTTAATTCATACATGCAAGGCTGTCTGTGGTGCCCTTAGACTGTATATACTCTCATTTATATTAATTCATCAGTTCTCCAGTAACTCCTAAATCCTGATTTTGCATTTTCAGGCAAAACCTTTGGCATTCAATAATATTCACATTCACTAGAGTGTTTTTAACTATCCTCATTCACTTACATATTAATGGCTTTGAAATAGAAAAGTAAATAATTAGTGCAGTCTAAACCATGAAGATTTTTTTTAGAATTATGAAGACTTATATAGAATTATTTTTTTAAACCTATCATTTAGGTGATCATGCATTATATAGAAAATTCTGTGCAAATTATGTTGTAGATAATGTTTTTATTTAAACTTTTTAACAAATACCTGTGAGATGGAAATTACTATATATGTGTTATAGATGGGAGGAACACATAGATTAAGCAGTGTAGTCAAGATTACATACACTTCACAATGAAACCAAAATATGAACACAGCTCTGCCTAATTGCAAAGTCCAAATACTATTAGGCTAAAATAATTTCCTGTTTTGTTTTGTTTTAAGTCAGTAAGCCCTTTCTTAAACTCCAAACAGAAATACTCATGGAAGCCAATGTGTAAAGCTAATGAATCACAACAGTAAAGTGTTGTTGGGTGGCGGGGTACAGAGGGAAGCTGCCAGCAGCCCCCTCCCTATTTATGGCCATATCTGTAGGAGTTCCAATGGCTCCACAAAGCATAGTTTAATAATCGCTGCACATGCCATATCGCTTTTCTCTGAGCACCTTTAAAGTACTGTGTCTTGGTATCATAGATAGAATTCCAGTGGTCAGCACTGATGAAAAAGTTTTTAAAGGAACACTGAGTAACTAGTTTAACAGCATAGAACTGTGGTTAGAAATTCAGGCGTTCTTATCAGATTGCTTGGGTTCAGTTCCCGACTATGGCACACAAGTTGGATGTCCTTGGGCAAGGCACTTAATCAGTTTGTGTCTTGTTTCCTCACTTGTAGCAAGGAGTCATGGTATCACCAATGTCACATGCCTGTGGAGAGAATTCAGTGAATCCATATATGAAAAAGTGACTAGAACAGGGCTTGAAGCAATATGCTCAAAGAACATCAGCTGTATTATCATCCCTGGTTCTTCACCAGCTGTGCAGCCCCACACCACCAAAGTGAACAGTCTGATAAGCTGTCCAGGGTTGGGTCCCAGGAATTTAGTATCACCTTCCCTGCTCTACCCAGTTAGGTCAGCCCCCATTCTGCCCTAACAGGACTCTGGATTCATGGTGAATTAGAGGGTATCTAATGCTAATATGTTTGCTTTTCATAAAATTATATTTTACTCTAGTGCATCCAGTCTCTATTGGAAAATTAAAAATGTTAATTGTTCTTAAAAATTTCCTTAAGGTTCTTAATAAGTTTTACAACACGACACTTTCATCATGTCAGTACTCAGATGAATTAGCTGGAAATAGAGGATACCATAGCCAAATTGAGTGAGAGAAGAAGAGAGGGAGGGAGGGAAAGAGGAAAGAATGAACCCCAGTGCAATTAGTCTAATCTTATTTGGATTGCGGAGGCATACTGTCATCTGAGAGGGGAAATTGCTGTTCCTCTGAGAGATCACAGTGAGAAAGCATGGAAAGCTTTGCAGATCAGTACTGTTTTCTAGGCATCTGTTAATGTTTAGGCTTTATGAGCTTGTTCTAAATACGTTTTCTCAAAGGCAGTACCAGTTTCCTAGCGGAAATGCAACTGTTGTGCTCATTTCGGCTCAGTTAGGTTTGAAACTGTTTACCTGCTTGTTCAAACAGATGTGACTGCACTCCAGGATACATAGGCGAACACTGCGACATCGACTTCGATGACTGCCAAGATAACAAGTGTAAGAACGGAGCCCACTGCACCGATGCAGTGAACGGTTATACATGCACCTGTCCTGAAGGCTACAGGTAAAAGTGCAAGTGAATATTTGTGTTTAAAGTAGTATAGGACTCAGTTCTTATTGGCAATTAAGTAACATCTAATCGACGTGTTTTTTTTTTTTCTTTTCATTCTGCAGTGGCTTGTTCTGTGAGTTTTCTCCGCCCATGGTTCTCCCCCGTACCAGCCCCTGTGATAATTTTGACTGTCAGAATGGAGCTCAATGCATCATCAGGATCAATGAACCAATATGCCAGTGTTTGCCTGGCTACCAGGGAGAAAAGTGTGAAAAACTGGTCAGTGTGAATTTTGTGAACAAAGAGTCTTATCTTCAGATCCCTTCTGCCAAGGTCCGGCCTCAAACAAACATCACTCTTCAGGTAAGGTTCCCCCACTCCCAAGAGCTGATCTCATCCGAAATCAGCTCAGCTTCCAAGCATAAATGTGCGTGGCGGCTTCTGAGTGATGTTGTTTCTTAAACGGACAGTTACATACTGCATAGCATAATGACAGATAATGCCACTTGTGTGAAAAGTTCCTGTTAGTCTAACATTTCTGTCTGTTAAACCTAAATGGACACCACGTATTTTTATTCACTACTTGATCACATAAAATACACACACACACACATTCACACTAAGAAAGAGAGCAGCAAAATATCTTTGTTTTGTGCTTAGGTAATGGCTTAGCCTGTGGCACTAGTGGGAAAGAACCCTCCTGCCAATACTGGATATGTAAGAGATGCGGGTTCGATCCCTGGGTGGGGAAGATCCCCTGGAGGAGGGAATGACAACCCCTCCATTATTCTTGCCTGGAGAATCCCATGGACAGAGAAGTCTGGCAGGCTACAGTCCACAGGGTCGTGAAGAGTCAGACACAACTGCAGTGACTCAGCGTGCACGCATGCACAGTGCCATCTGATTCATTTATTTCTGTGGCTCTGCAGTCCAGGTTATATACAGTGGGAGGGTGGGCCGAGTGGGGAGCTTTCCTTAGGAAATCTGCAGCTGACAAGAGTACAGATGAGACAGAAAACACCTTGACAGAATATTCAGCCAAGTGTCATTTAACTTCCACTTGAATTTACAAACTCAAATTTTAAGTCTTTCCACCAAGTCACCGTTTACCTTTGAGCAAGTCATTCAGACCCCGATAGACAAGGTTAGGCTAGATTAGGGGTCATAAATTTACATGGGGCAGATTGCGGCTGCATGTTTGTTTTATCTGTTCAGCAAGATATTTCAATATGTTTTGAATTCAAATGTGTGTAGCCAAATTCCCATGACCCCATTCCTTATTTGTTTTACCCTGGCACTCCAGCAAGGGGCCACGGCTTCTTGGGAAGTCACGAGGAATGGGACCCCGGAAGCCAGGCTGACGTTCTTTAAAAAGCCTGCCTCCCTAATTTCAAGCATTTGCTACCCAAGTTGTTATGAGAAGTACTCAGTGGTGTTTGGGCTAAAGTCCTAACTTTTCCTGGTCCTTGAAAACCTGAAAAAATCAGAAAGCAGAATAAAAACAAAGATTTCCCCCAATCATGGCATAATTTAACATGCAACATGAAAATCCGCTGTGCTCAATACAGTCGCATTTCACATATGCCATAAAAATTAAAAAAAAAAAAAATCCATAACAGGAGCAAAAAGAGCAGGTAAGTGAAAATCTCCCACAAAGGAAGTTCTAAGCACATTCAGTAATGTTAAGAGTTTCTTTTTTTTTCTTTTGGGACTGGCTTCCTTTTTAAATTAATTTATTTTTTAATTGAAGCATATTA
The DNA here is from genome assembly GCF_001704415.2 of Capra hircus. Taxonomy (NCBI): domain Eukaryota; kingdom Metazoa; phylum Chordata; class Mammalia; order Artiodactyla; family Bovidae; genus Capra; species Capra hircus. Next base: position 40,625,371 of record NC_030813.1, read on the forward strand.
AGTGTTTCTTATTATTGTTTTTAACAGAAAAGAAATGTGATCATTTTATTCCTGATTAGATTTTATCAGTGTTGCCTGAGACAATATAGCTTAATATATAAGAGGGGAAACTTAATTCACATTAGGCACTGTGAACTTGATATGGAAAATATTTTTCAATTTTAATTTTCTGAAGTATAAATTGTGTAATGTCCTTACTTTTGCATATTTCATTCGACATGAATCTTTAAGCTTTAATATTGCTAATATGCATGGAAAGAGAGTAAATACATGTTTACGAATGTAGAAAAACGTTCTGAAGTTCTTTATGAATTTATTTATAACAAAGTAATCCAGGAACAGGTCATCTTTCAAGTAATCATTTCAGGGTGTAGCAGTATTTTCTCAGAGCCATAAAGAAGAAATAAACTAAAAGTCTCTTCACTAGGACGTCTTGTTTCTTCTTAATGAAGTATGTATGAACAGCTATTCATCCTGCTAATTTCAAGGTTACTTCCCACCAGATTGCCACAGATGAAGACAGTGGAATCCTCCTGTATAAGGGTGATAAAGACCATATTGCTGTAGAGCTCTACCGAGGACGTGTTCGTGCCAGCTATGACACCGGCTCCCACCCGGCTTCTGCCATTTACAGGTGAGGATCTCTCAGTTACTGGTAAAGGTGAAAACAGTTGCTTAATGCAGAACTGCTTCTCTTCTATTGTTGTGTTATGGGAAGGGAAGGAATAATTTGACTACAGCAGACTTTGTGAGTATATTAGAGGCCTGGCAATATCAGATAGCATACTCAAGTTGGATAACTGAGGAAGGATGTATTAGATGACTATTTACGAAGGTTGGTTGGGACAGTGGAGTGATCTGAAATTAGTAACTTGGGATATTGCTCCTGCCCATGGGCTTGAAGGAAAGAGGGGAGACAGCAGTTATGGAAGTCAGTGCTCAGAAAACGAATTGTGGAGAGGACTGCCTGACAGAAAGAAGCATCTCCACCTTCAATGGAGGAATGCTTTCAAGCCTCAGGGAAGGAAGCAGGGTTTTAAATACTCGATTTCCCAACAGCCTCCTGCGCATGCTTCTTTCTGGCCAATCAGATGCCAGAAAACATCAGACCACCCACTGATCTCGGTGATGTAGCTCACACATGAGCCTCTCAGGGCTCGGCACCGGGAGAAGATGGATGGAGAGCAGTTCTAGAGAAAGAGATGCAGGGTACCCAGCACAGGGAAAAATTTAAAGTGACTATTCATGCAGTCTGTATTTATTGAGCACTTGACGTGTGTAAGGCATAGTTCTAAGCTTTCAGCAACAAAGTTCCTGCTCTTAAGAAGCTTACACATGAGAAGCCAATGGACACCTCCAAGATGCGTAGAATCGTATCATTCATTTTGGAAGGTTCTAATAACATACTGAATTGATGATATACTGAATGCGGTAATGATATACTGATATGTGAATGGAGGAAGATACACTGCTCAAAGTATGCTTTTTGCGCAACCTTCAGAGCCCCTCCTTTGGGTCTCAACACCAATCACTTGGCAGACAAGTTATCTAGTTATCGAGTTTATTTCTTCACATGTATAAATAACTGCCACCGTCTAGAGCAGGATCACAAATTCATAGGCAGTCAGTTTTCCCAGGTGGATAACTTAAATGAACTGTAGGCTAATTGCAAACAAATGATATGTGCTCTCATTCTTTGATTCTTGAAAAGATTCTAACCTTTTAGAGAAGCATTTCTGGATTACAAATAGCCTTGGTGTTGGCACCATAATAGGAATGGTTGTAAGGACAGTGAACTAAAAGCAAATCTTTGTCAAAACAGGACTAGACCTTTTCTACTCGGGTCTCCCTGAATGCTGCCATGTGAAAATGTAGACCCAGGTTTTGCCAGAACTTCTGATTTTCCAAGAAAAAAATTGACACTTTAAATATAAAGTTTTCCTTCCTTAAATATGATTCACATTTTTTAAATGCCATTTGTGGCAAACAAAACACATTTGTAGACCAAACGCACTGGGCACCAAGCTTGTGGGCACTGACTGAGGCATAAAATGGAGATACTGACCTCTATGTTACTGACGTCATACTTATATATTTTCCATGTGTTTCACATGTTATTTAATCTTTCACAATGGTTCTGGGAATTAGATGCCAATTGTAGCCATGAATGGAATTCAGTAAGTCCTTTTCATGGTAAGCTAACCCACTTGGGGATATTTAGAGCCTGGAAACAAACACATAATTATTGGTTTCCAAGTAGATTACAATAGTTACTTCATCTCTAAATGGTGATGAATTAGTGCCAATATTTTCAATGTTGCTAGGTCTTAAATTTTATAGCCTCAATTTGTTTCAGCTCCTAAAAAGATTTCAGAGTATTGATTTTATGGTTCATTTTTGGTGTTTTGTTTGTTTGTCTTATTTTATGCAATGAAACAGCATAGAACTGTCAGAAACTATAGTAAAAGTTCTTGGAGTTGGCTTATTAAAGCTAGTGTTCACATAAAATACACTTAAAATGCTTCTAGATGAGCTGTAGAAACCCAAGTGATTATATCCAAATGAGGACTTACTCTAAAGAGCTTATTATGAGTTTATGTTCATTACTATTTTTGCCTAACAATAGAGTATACCTTGTAACATCTATAAAAAAAGAATAGTATCATATCACACACTTTTTGTTATGAACCAGAAGTAGAGGTTTCTGCTTGAAGATCATCTAATAGAGACATCTGTTATGAGGGCCAGGGAAAACATAGCATTTGTTTATTTCTTGCTCTTAAGTTTATATCAAAACAATCGACAAATGTTATTGCATTATTTTTAAGTAAAAAAAAAAGAAGCAACAGTCACCAAGAATTTGAATAGAGAGACCATACATAGATTGATTTATTGATCTACTGATATAGATAATGTACATGTATATATATATGACTATAGTAGTATTCCAAATAAGTGGGGAAAAAGTTCCTGTGACATAGACACTATTAAGAACATTAAATTATTTCAACACCTTAGGAGAAACTGATTTTTGAGAAGTAATAATCATAGCGTGAGAGCTGGACTATAAAGAAAGCTGAGCGCCAAAGAATTGATGCTTTTGGACTGTGGTGTTGGAGAAGACTCTTGCGAGTCCCTTGGACTGCAAGGAGATCCAACCAGTCCATCCTAAAGGAGATCAGTCCTGAATATTCATTGGAATGACTGATGCTGAAGCTGAAACTCCAGTACTTTGGCCACCTGATGCAAAGAACTGACTCTTTTAAAAAGATCCTAATGCTGGGAAAGATTGAAGGTGGGAGGAGAAGGGGACGACAGAGGATGAGATGGTTGGATGCATCACCGACTCAGTGGACATGAATCTGAGTAAGCTCCAGGAGCTGGTAATGGGCAGGGAAGCCTGGGGTGCTGCAGTTCATGGGGTCACAAAGAATCGGACATGACTGAGTGACTGAACTGAACTAAACTAAATCATAGTGGCTAAGATGTGTTCAGATCTAGGCTTGTTCAATTGCTATATATAAACTGTAGCAAGGTATTTAATTTTTCTGTGCTTCAGAATTCATAATATTAATTTTTCTGTGCTTTAGAATTCTCATCTGTAAGTAATAATATAGTGCTGCTGCTAAGTCGCTTCAGTCGTGTCCGACTCTGTGCGACCCCATAGACGGCAGCCCATGAGGCTCCCCCATCCCTGGGATTCTCCAGGCAAGGACACTGGAGTGGGTTGCCATTTCTTTCTCCAATGCATGAAAGTGAAAAGTGAAAGTGAAGTCACTCAGTCGTGTCCTACTCTTAGCAACCCCATGGGCTGCGGCCCACCAGGCTCTTCTGTCCATGGGATTTTCCAGGCAAGAGTGCTGGAGTGGGGTGCCATTGCCTTCTCCGAATAATATAGTACCTACCCCATAAAGTCTCTTTGAGGATTTGATTCTACACTTAGCTCTGTCCTCACTTTTACCTTACTTTGTCTTCATTATCATCTCCTTCTAACAACAGAGGAAAATCTTTCTGGTGTCTGTTTCTGGAGTGCAGCAAGAGTTAAAAGTGCATCCTCTATCCTCTATCCTAGAAGTATACCATGTTTTTAATTTCCGTGAAGGGGAATTTGGGAATAGCTTTCCCGCTTCAGGAAATTTATCCCAAAGGTATACCTGGAGACATAGAAATGATGTATGCACAAGGTAACTCACTGTGGTGTTGGTTCTAAAAACAAAAGTTAGGAAACAACCCAAGTTTCAATGGGCAGCCACACAATGGAATATACTGTAAAAAGAAAAAGGAGTAAGGGAGGGGAAGAGAGGAGAAAGTTCTCTATGTAAGATATTGAAAGATTTCCAAGTTCTGTTGCTCAGTTCAAAAGAAAAAAGTGTAGAGAGCAGTGTCAAAACAAAGTAAGGTAGAGAGGAGTGTCTTTGCATTTTTATTTTCATGTACTTTCATAAAGAAAAAACTAGGGATAGAGAGGAAAGAATGTGATGGAGTCACAACTGGTGTATAAATACAATTTTATATCATTCTGATTTTTAAACCATTTGAACATCACTACAACTCAAAACCAAAACTGAAGCAATGGAAAAGAACAGGTACTCTAAAGACAGTCTGCCTTGATTCAAGTCCCAGATTTGCTATTAACTGTGTGTGTTGGTCAAATTCTGGTCCTCACCTGATAAATGGAGATAATAAATCACAGTTTCATCTCTGTAGGACTGTAGTAAAAATTTTATGATTCGATACATGTGGAGTATTTATAATGCATACCAAATAATAAGTGATGATAGCTGTTTGGATCATAAGTTCAGAATGTCCAGAACTAACTTCATTTCCTTTGCTTCACCCTGGTACATTCGTAATTTCATTGAGAGGCATCACCATCTTCTTGGTCATTGTAGGTATAATGAATTATTCTTAACCTTTTTCTTTCTTTCACCTTCAACTTGAAATTTGTCTGAAGCCCTATTTCTGCTCTTACTAATTTTCTAGCATTTATTTAAATGCCTCTGTCCTTGCTCAGGCCTTCTAAGAATATGCACTCTGGTAAAAAGTACCACATCTCCATCATTACAGCAAAGCCCATCAATAATACTGTTGCCATCAGCTTTCACCTAAGGGGCTTAATAAATATTTTCTTTGGTTGAATGAAATTTTCAAATCTTGATGTGTTTCCACTTTATATAACTTTATTAAATATACATTATACTAATGTTTTAAAAGGGAATGCTTTTACATATCCTTACCTTGGAGAATTTGAGTTCAGGTCATTGAATGATTTTATGTTACATGAAATATACCTTGGTAAGACTTTGTTTCCCAAATTATGCATTATTTAATGTGCTATTGGAGCATCACATATGGGAATAATTTTGTACACCAGGTGCATTGTTTGAATTACCTAGTTAATTTTCTACATTAATGGGAATGGATTTTGTTTATTTTAGTAAAATGAAATCTGTTTAATTAGGGGAAATTGGCATCCATTAATATTGTTTCTATTGTAGTATATTTTGGGTTTAAAATTTTTTATCTTAGATGTCAATTATTTTCCCAAATGAATTGACAAGAGAACCATTATTTCATGGAAATACATTTAGAGGTAGTACTTAACAAGTTGTAAGTGTGTTTAAGAAAACCAAGATGTAGTACTGGTTTCTTTTCCAGTAGAACTAAAGTGGTGTTCACATTCCCTCATTATATTTCTTACATGATTTCCTGCAGACATGTATACTGTTAACAGGGGCTGCATACGTGCACTGGTGCAGAGCAATTGTTTTCACATAAGCTGCACCACAGTCACCTGAAAGGTATGTTAAAATACAGAGTATTGGGCTCCACCCTCTAGTTTGTGATTCAGATCCCAGATGAGCCTCAGTTTTCATTTCGTTGCCATCTGATCTTCCGGGCCAGGGACAACAATGTGAAAACCATTTGTGTGAAAGTAATTGTGTGAAAACCATTTGTGTGAAAGAAAAATCTGAGCTGTGCTCTGAGAGCTGATGGTGTGCATTGCTTCTCTTATCCAAGTTTCAAGACTTCATAGTTGATGTCAGCCTTGTTGGGAATATTTTCCATGAGAGTAATCACCAGATGCTACAAATCCGGACTCATTCTGTTTTTCAGAGAGCCAGTTATGAAATATTAGCCTGCACCCTGCTAAGAGAGCTAATCAGCAGCAACAAAGATGCCATAAGCAGCCCAGCAAATGGATGGATGTAGAATATGGCATGCATGCCTAATTGTTAGAATGCTTAGAGAATAGCATAAAGAGGGACTTATTAATAGTGCTATGAATGAATGAATGACAGCCCAAACTTGAAGCCAGCATCAGCAGTAGTCCCTCAGACAGGGACGGGGTAACACTATTTTCTCAAGTAGGCTGATAATCACTTGCCCTTCAAAAGACCTTCTTTTCATCTAGATAGGCAGAAACTTTAAAAAAAATGTTAATCACAGTTGTCTGCTTCCTTCTTTAGATTCAAATTAATGTCATTTTCCAAACCAGACAGCTTCTTTGAAAACATAGTCATTACTATTTAAAAATTAGGAAATCAGATGTACGCATTACAAAAGCACAGGACCAGACCATGCCTTCATCAGTTTCATTACTCAGGGAACCTGCACAACTTCAGAGGACTTGCCTCTGCAGACTGTTAGGCTTGCTTAGCTGCACAGCCTCTGGCTTATGCAACATACAGGCTTACATTAAGAAAAAAAGAATTAATATTGGAAAGACAGACAGTAGATAGACTTTATATAGTCTTCTTTCCAAGGTGAATAACTCAGCTTGACAGGCTGTATGGGAAGGCACTACTTTTTATCAGCTTTGTAACTTTGACAATTTGCGCTTCCATTTCATGGGGAGACTTGGAAGTAACTAACGTGAAGTGCCTAGTCTAGGCAGAGTAGGATAATTGGTAATGCTGAGATTTATGGATACTCTTCATGTTCAGATACACTGATGCTGAAGAATAAGGACTCAGGTGCAAATACTGTTGTTTTACATGTGACTCCTACCTTATGTTCAAATGTAGAAGTTTCTCTCTATTTTTAGAGCCTTTTCATTTAAATTACATACATACAGTCTCCAACTTATGATGGTGCAAGTTAATGATTTTTCAGCTTTATGATGGTGGAAAAGCAATATCCATTCAGTAGAAACCATACTTAGAGGTTTGGATTTTGATCTTTTCCCAGGCTAGCTATATGTGGTGTGATACTCTCTTGAGATGCTGGATAGTGGAAGCGAGCTAGCCATGGGCTCCCAGTCAGCCACCAGCATAAACAACCAGTATACTTACAACTATCCTATTATGCTTTTCTACTTTCAACCCAATATTTAATAAATTATATGAGATAGTCAATGCTTTATTATCAAATAGATTTTGTGTTAGATGATTTTGGCCAACTGTAAGAAGCAAGAGAGTTCCAGAAAAACATGTAGTTCTGCTTTATTGATTATGCCAAAGGCTTTGACGGTGTGGATCACAATCAACTGTGGAAAATTCTGAAAGAGATGGGAATACCAGACCACCTGACCTGCCTCTTGAGAAACCTATATGCAGGTCAGGAAGCAACAGTTAGAACTGGACATGGAACAATAAACTGGTTCCAAATAGGAAAAGGAGTACATCAAGGCTGCATATTGTCACCCTGCTTATTTAACTTATATGCAGAGTACATCATGAGAAACGCTGGGCTGGAAGAAGCACAAGCTGGAATCAAGATTGCTGGGAGAAATATCAATCACCTCAGATATGCAGATGACACCACCCTTATGGCAGAAACTGATGAGGAACTAAAGAGCCTCTTGATGAAAGTGAAAGAGGAGAGTGAATAGGTTGGCTTAAAGCTCAACATTCAGAAAACGAAGATCATGGCATCTGGTTCCATCACTTCATGGGAAATAGATGGGGAAACAGTGGAAACAGTGTCAGACTTTATTTTGGGGGGGGCTCCAAAATCACTGCAGATGGTGACTGCAGCCATGAAATTAAAAGACACTTACTTCTTGGAAGAAAAGTTATGACCAACTCAGCATATTGAAAAGCAGAGACATTACTTTGTCAACAGTGGTCCATCTAGTCAAGGTTATGGTTTTTCCATTGGTCATGTATGGATGTGAGAGTTGGACTGTGAAGAAAGCTGAGCGAGCGCTGAAGAATTGATGCTTTTGAACTGTGGTGTTGAAGAAGACTCTTGAGAGTCCCTTGGACTGCAAGGAGATCCAACCAGTCCATCCTAAAGGAGATCAGTCCTGTGTGTTCTTTGGAAGGAATGATGCTAAAGCTGAAACTCCAGTACTTTAGCCACCTCATGTGAAGAGTTGACTCATTGGAAAAGACTCTGATGCTGGGAGGGATTGGGGCAGGAGGAGAAGGGGACAACAGAGGATGAAATAGCTGGATGGCATCACCTTTGGTGATGGACAGGGAGGCCTAGCGTGCTGCAATTCATGGGGTCGCAAAGAGTCGACACGACTGAGTGACTGAACTGAACTGAACTGAAGCCAGTATAAGTGTTCTGAGCATGCTTAAGGCAGGCTAAGCTTATGATGTTCAGTTAATTAGGTGTATTAAGTATATTTTCAATTTAACCATATTTTCACTTTATAGTGAGTATATTCCTCAGTTGTAAGTTGAGGAAGATCTGGAATTTGCTCCAAAATACATTTACTTGATAAATTATTTTGTAAAAACTTCTTCTGTAAGCTCTTATGCAAGTACATAAATACATTTAATCCCATTTGGCTTCTCATTTCTTTCCACTTAAACAATTGGGCAGGGAAATTGTTTTATTAGCATTCCTACTTCACAGATGAAGCATCTTTAGCCCAGAGATACCAAAATGAGATGGCCAGTTGAATTTGTCTAGTTTCTGATTCCTATTCCACTGCACAGAGTATGCCAACAAATACTTTAAAATTTTTAAGGCCAAAAGCAGGGGTTCACATAAGCGAAGGAAGTGAAATATTTATCTTCACTACTGAAATACCTTAAGATTAACCATGGAGAAAGAAATATTGTCCTTGTTAATGTGTCCTGCAGATATAAAGGCAATCAAAGACAATTTAAGACCCCTCTTCTTTTAAGCCCCAAGTTTTTAAACTCTGTAGCAAAGCACGAGACAATTGAGTAACAGCTTTCACACATCCATTTAGAAACACAAGAAAACAAATCTCAGGTAATAGATGAGTGTAGTAAAACTGAATTACATAATACGGTAGTAAATGCAATTTATGTTCCCAGCGGAAAGGTTCACTGTTAAGTGGTTCACTTGCGACTTTTGTGAGTCGTGGAATGTATAGTTCCCTAGGGAGAAGTGAGAATGTTTGTCAATACTTATCAGGACCCAGAATGATGTTACACATTGCAAGTGGATAGGTATGAGATGACCATGATAGACTGTAAAATCAATGATGGCTCAGTTTTATTCTGCAACAACCAGTGTGTCAATCACTGCTTTTATTTTAAAAGGGTATATAGATAATAAAGAACTCCTGGACAAACCCCAGATCTCTGGCTTAAGGAAACAGCATGAAACACTAATTTTGAATACTCCTAGCTTGGCCATATTCTCTTCAGGCTCCATCCACAGAATATCATCTTAAAACCAAAGAACCTAAAAACATTAATTTCACAGTACTTATCTGTTTAAAAGCTTGGCAAAGCCTCACTTGATTCCTGGGAAATATAGATGGAATTAAGTTCACTGGTAACTCTTACCAAGTTCTGGAATCATCAGATTAAACATTGAAAGCCTTTGGGAAGAGAAAAATGTAGTCATTCTGAATTTCACTTATAAATGGGAAAATAGGATCAAAAAACAAGTTTTACATCTATATATCTCATATGCATGTTCATAATCTTCAGCTCTCATTGTAAGTTTATTACATATTTTTTCCAGTTCAGTGATTTTTAGTAAGCACAAGTTTGCAACCAATGTAGAAGATTATTTTCCATAGAATTTTATTCCTGGGCTAGTTGGGAGAGAAATCATCTATTAAAGCCTTGTTACTAACAAAACATTGTAAATCAGCTATACTCCAACAAAAATTTTTCTTAAAAAGCTTATTACTGATGAGGACACGTGCCATTTGTATGGTACTAGTGCTTGGATCTGGAGAAGGCAATGGCACCCCACTCCAGTACTCTTGCCTGAAAAATCCCATGGACAGAGGAGCCTGGTAGGCTGCAGTCCATGGGTTCGCTAAGAAGCAGACATGACTGAGCGACTTCACTTTCACTTTTCACTTTCATGCATTGGAGAAGGAAATGGAAACCCACTCCAGTGTTCTTGCCTGGAGAATCCCAGGGATGGGGGAGCCTGGTGAGCTGCCATCTATGGGGTCGCACAGAGTCGGACACGACTGAAGCAACTTAGCAGCAGCAGCAGCAGCAGCAGTGCTTGGATCATAGAAAAAGCAAGAGAATTCCAGAAAAACTTCTGCTACATTGACTATGCTAAATCCTTTGTGTGGATCACAACAAACTGTGGAAAATTCTTAGAGATGGGAATACCAGACCACCATACCTGCCTCCTGCAGGTTAAGAAGCAACAGTTAGAACCAGACATGGAACAAAGAACTGGTTCAAAATTGGGAAAGGAGTACATCAAGGCTGTATATTGTCACCCTGCTTATTTGACTTATATGCCAAGTACATCATGAGAAATGCTGGGATGGATAAAGCACAAGCTGGAGTCAAGATTTCCGGGAGAAATATCAATAACCTCAGATATGCAAACTTCTGCCACCCTTATGGCAGAAAGAGAAGAGGAACTAAAGAGCCTCTTGATGAAGGTGAAAGAAAAGAGTGAAAAAGCTGGCTTAAAACTCAGCATTCAAAAAACAAAGACATCGGCATCTGGTCCCATCCCTTCATGGCAAATAGATGGGGAAACAGTGGAAACAGTGACAGACTTTATTTCCTTGGGCTCCAAAATCACTGCAGATGGTGACTGCAGCCATGAAATAAAAAGACGCTTGCTCCTTGGAAGAAAAGCTATGGCCAGCCTAGACAGTGTATTAAAAAACAGAGACATTACTTTGCCAACAAAGACCCATATACTCTGCTGACAAAGGTCCGTATAGTCAAAGCTATGATTTTTCCAGTAGTCATGTATGGATGTGAGAGTTGGACCATAAAGAACGCTGAGGGCCGAAGAATTGTGATGGTTTCAAACTGTGGTGTTGGAAAAGACTCTTGAGAGTCCCTTGGACTGCAAGGAGATCCAACCAGTCCATTCTAAAGGAGATCAACACTGAATATTTGCTGAAAGTACTGATGCTGAAACTGAAGCTCCAATACTTTGGCCACCTGATGCAAAAAAACTGACTCATTTGAAAAGACCTGATGCTGGGAAAGACTGAAGGCAGGAGGAGAAGGGGACAACAGAGGATGAGATGGTTGGATGGCATCACCAACTCAATGGACATGAGTTTGAGCAAGCTCCAGGAGATGGTGAAGGACAGGGAAGCCTGACGTGCTGCAGTCCATGAAGTCGCAAAGAGTTGGACACGAATGAGTGACTAAACAACAATAGTGCTAGCGTTGTGTGCTTTTGTTATATTTCTACCAATCTTTAGTGCCATCTTACAGTCAATGTTAAAAATAAAGCTGAACTAATTTAATTTCCTCTTGAAGAAGATCCTGAAATAGTATCCAATTATTTATATAATGATGGTGATGCAGATGATAATACCAATGCATACCATTTAACTTTGCACTTTCTATAGGCTAGATGTTTTGCTCTGAATTAAAACAAACAAAAAAATATTTCACAGGGATAGACCTCAGTTTAACTATAGGAAGGGGGAATATTTGTTAACATTTACTGGAGAGATGACTGAAGTTTATTAGCAATTAAGTAACTTATCTAAAGTTAAACATTTAATAAATTCAAGACCAGAATTCAAATCCAGGTTTACCTGCCTCCAAAATCTGTATGTTTAACTAGTAGTTGCTATTACTATTCAGCATATGCCTTTTGAAGAGTCATATTTAAGATCACTAACAGTTGATATGTAGCTTTATTTATAAAGTATCTTCTTTGTATATTGGACTTTCTAGAAGGCTTAGTGGTAAAGAATCTGCTGATCGCTAGTGGAGATGAAGGAGACATGGGTTCAATCCCTGGGTCAGGCATATCCCCTGGAGGGGCAAATGGCAACCCACTCCAGTACTGTTGACTGGAGAATTCCATGGACAGAGAAGCCTGGCAGGCTACAGTCCATGGGGTCACAGAGTCAGATGCGAGTGAGCACACCTGTAGTTGGAAATGTAGTGAAATTTGCTCAATCATGTCCCCCATGAACTATACAGTCCATGGAATTCTCTAGGCCAGAGTACTGGACTGAGTAGCCTTTCCCTTTGCGACCCCATGAACTATACAGTCCATGGAATTTTCTAGGCCAGAGTACTGGACTGAGTAGCCTTTCCCGTCTCCGGGGATCAAACCCGGGTCTCCCGCATTGCAGGCGGATTCTTTACCAGCTGAGCCCCAAGGGGAAGCGAGCCTACCTGTATTCCTTGTATATTATCTCCTCTGTTGATTTTAGTGGTGTCATTTGTTGGGATAATTAAATGTATATGGGGCAAAAAAATTGTTTGGCACATCTAACATTTATTTTTTTAAAGATGATATCTGAAACAGGTTATCAAAATCCCCACATATGTGGACACTTTTAACTACTTAAGACCAGAGAACATCAAGTGTTTTCACAGCTGTACATTATGGTTTATATTGTCAAATCACAAAAAACACTTTGGTCTATGCTGGCGAACAGTGGAATATGATTAGACTCCTGTGATAAGAACGAGACAGAAATGTCAATACATGTTTTTCATTATTTTCCAGGCTTGACCTATTTGCAAATTTAAGTATCAGTGCCTGGAAATTTAAGCAATCATTTTGCTTAGGGAGGGCTTCACTAGTGGCTCAGCGATAAAGAATCCACCTGCCAATGCAGAAGCCACAGGAGACGCAGGTTCAATCTCTGGGTCGGGAAGATCCCCTAGAGGAGGAAATGGCAACCACTCCAGTATTCTTGCCTGGGGAATCCCATGGACAGAGGAGCCTGGTGGGCTACATTCCGTGGGGTCCCAAAGAATCAGACACAACTGAGTGCCTGAGCACGCATGCACACTTGCTTGGGTAGTATTAGGTATTCCCAGTCTTCCTATTATATGTTCCCATATTTCCCTTTTTGAACCATTTTTCCAGTCTTTCCAATCAATATCTCAAATATTTGTTCTTTAATTTTCGCTATCAGTCCTATTTTTTGTTTGTCCCCTGTTTCATTGGCCTGATATAACACTGTACTAAAGTAAGTCACCTTTAAACCTTATAGCACCTAGTTACTAATTGCCCCTAACTTCATTTTTCAGTTGTCATGTTCTGTTTACCTAAAATTCTTAGTCTCTTTGTTTTTGTCCATTTTATGTATTTCCATAAGCCCTCTCAAAGTTTCTAGAAGGTGGCGGTAATGATTGTTAGACCTGGCCCTTTAAAGTTATAGAAGAGAAACTGAAGAACCATTATCATCACTAGATTCTCTAGATATGACTCTGTTAAGCATTCCAATTAATCTGCTATTCCCACCTCTCCACTGAGCATAATCATCTTCATAGTAATATCATTTGATGGAAAATCTTCTGAAAATTGCAAATAAAATGAGGGTATATTTTCAATTAACAAATTTCAAAAACTACAGTGATCTTACCAAATTGCTTCCTCCTGTATTTATGTGCATGTTTGATTTTGGTAGGTGTTACTGTGTAGTGCTTGAGAGTGCAGAGACCAGTGATCCCCTAACATCAATGCCTAAAGAGTATATTTGGCACAGCTGTAGGCTCCTTGTGTTTTGAACACAATTTGGAGTAACAGCAGCTGAAGAAGAAAAACTCTAATAGCATTTAAAATGCATACATTATGTTTTGTAATTTCTGCAAAGCAGAAGATTGTGACTAGACAGTAATAAAATGTACTCATTTCCGCTTATCCCGGTGGGAGGGCTTTCCTGGTGGCTCAGACGGTAAAGAATCCACCTGCATTGCAGGTGACCTGAGTCCAATCCCTGGGTCGGGAAGATCCCATGGAGAAGGAAATGGCAACCTACTCCAGTATTCTTGCCTGGAGAATCCCATGGACAGAGGAACCTGGTGGGCTGCAGTCCATGGGGTCGCAAAGAGTTGGATACAACTGGGCAGCCAATGGGAGAACTTTTGTATTACCTAAGAAAACTTTTGTGTTACATAAGAAATAAAAAAGGATTGTATCTCCCTGAAAGTATTCATTTTAAAATCAGTTACTTATCTTTATTAATGTTAGATAGGAGTATATTTTCCCCAAAAGAACTTGGTCCAGTTTGTATTGTACCTCCTTTTCTTTAATAAATAGATAATTGGAGAATCAGCTAAGGTATTGTGTTTTGTGTTTTGTTTTAGTGTGGAGACAATCAATGATGGAAATTTTCACATTGTGGAACTACTTGCCCTGGATCAAAGTCTCTCCCTCTCAGTGGATGGAGGAAGCCCCAAAATCATTACCAACTTGTCAAAGCAGTCCACTCTGAATTTTGACTCCCCTCTCTATGTTGGAGGTAAGCCCTTTCTCAAATTTCATGGATTCCCAAACCTCATGATTCTCATCACAGGTTAATGCTGAAGCTGTTGATGCCTGGTGCCATGGTCATTGATCAATCATTGATGAACAGCAGGGATAGAAAAGAAAGAGTCCTAGATGGGTGTAAGAGTCTATTTTGTAAAGCTGACCCTGGGTCTAATATGTAGTCGGGTGGAGGACATTAATGTTTCTTTTGTGTCTATCACTTGCTAGCTGATTTGCACATCAGATAATTATTTGATCTGGTGTATGGAAAAAGAAAGCTGGTTATAAGTCAAATCAGACAATGAAAATGATGAGAAAACAAGTTTGATGCAAACTGAGGAGTATATGACCCACCCCAGCTCCCTTAAGGAGGGTAACACTACCAGCTTCAGTCAGATGTCGCTATGCTTGAGTGTCTTTACTGTTAGTCACAAACTCATCTACAGGATAGGATAGTTAGTAATGAAATCAAGTGAATGAATGAACAAATTAAATTCACAAATTGTATTGGGGCAATGGGAAGTACTTCTGTTGAGCTCAGAGCTTAAGGGGAATGATAAAGAGAGAAGGTTGGAAAGGTGGTTTAGGGCTTGAAAATACAGAGTGAAGACTATTTTTAAGCAACAGGAAGGCAGATGAGCAAATATAAGGGATGGACAGAGATCTGAAGGAGCACAAAGAAGAAGAACCGCAGTAGGGAAACCTAGTATATTGAAAAGCAGAGACATTACTTCGCCAACAAAGGTCCATCTAGTCAAGGCTATGGTTTTTCCAGTAGTCATGTATGGATGTGAGAGTTGGATGGTGAAGAAAGCTGAGCACTGAAGAGTTGATGCTTTTGAACTGTGGTGTTGGAGAAGACTCTTGAGAGTCCCTTGACTGCAAGGAGATCCAACCAGTCCATTCTGAAGGAGATCAGTCCTGGGTGTTCTTTGGAAGGAATGATGCTAAAGCTGAAACTCCAGTACCTTGGCCACCTCATGTGAAGAGTTGACTCATTGGAAAAGACTCTGATGCTGGGAGGGGTTGGGGGCAGGAGGAGAAGGGGACGACAGAGGATGAGATGGCTGGATGGCATCACTGACTCAATGGACTTGAGTTTGAGTGAACTCTGGGAGTTGGTGATGGACAGGGAGGCCTGGCGTGCTGCGATTCATGGGGTTGCAAAGAGTCGGACACCACTGAGCGACTGAACTGAACTGAACTGAGAGAATCCTTGCACTCTTGTGTAAATCTGGAGGAGTAGATATAACCTGGAGATAGAATTTTAAATTTCAAGCAAATGAGTAAGAAAGCATACGATGGTGAATTGAGTTGCATCGAATTAAATTACATTGAACTGAGATGAATTGACTGATGAAATCAACCCATTTTACAGATAAATAAGCCAAAGTTTCTGAATGGGTCAATGTAACCAATTTTTTCACCATGACAGGTATTTTAAACTTTACATCAATTATTTTCACAAGAACAACCTGGGGATGCTACATATTTTTACCAACCCCTCAAAGCCTTGCCTAAAAGCAGTTTTGAAAAATTTCTGAAATTCCAGAGCACCTCTGATTTTAATAATTTTAGCAGTAGACAATCTGAACACTCCTATAGAATTTCAAGTTTTTTTTAAGTAGTTAAAAGTTTTTGGTACAATTCTGTAAAGATTTATTGAGCATCTCCCATAAGCTGAGAACTAAGTTAATAGAGGCATAAAGAATAAAAACTGAAAAAAAATCATCCCTTCTGTACCCAGGGGAGTGGAGAAGACAGTCACATCCTCAAGAAACCATAATGCATTGTAATAAAAGTATCTTATAGAAAGTCTGGGCAGCAAGATGACTGATCTGTTTGCTTCATGGGAATCACACTATGGGATTCATTAACAGGCAAGAGCCTCCATTGTTGCCTGTGGTTGGAGAGAAAAGAAATTGTATTTGCTAAGCATCTGCTGTGTTCTCAGCATAATGCTTCTTTTACAGTCTTACCCCCAGAGAATGTAGGAAGTAGGTATGATTTTTTGTTTTATAATCGCTAAGGGATTATCTCAGGGACTCCTAGAACATGTCCAAGTTCACAAAGCTATGAAGCTATGATAGAGACCTCGTTTGAGTTCAGGCCTGTCTGCACCCAAAGCCACCTGCAATTGACATTCACTTCTTACAGTCTAACTTCTGTGGCTTTTGGTTTGTTTCCAGACTTGTCCTTCACCTGATTTTTTTACACTTTCATTAGAGATCATTTCACTGAGTGTTCTAAGACCCCTTTAAAATGTGGTTACAAAAATAAATAAGTATGGAATGGGAGTGCTTGGGCCAGAAGCTTGATGATGCAGTGGTTAGGATTGTGCTTCCAATGCAGAGGGTATGGATTTGACCCCTGGTTGGAGAACTAAGATCCCACATGCCACATGGCATGGCCAATAAGTAAGTAAGTAAAGAAGGCAGAGCACCAAAGAATTGATGCTTTCAAACTGTCGTGCTGAAGAAGACTCTTGAGAGTCCTTTGGACAGCAAGGAGATCAAACTAGTCAATCCTAAAGGAAGTCAGCACTGAATATTCATTGGTAGGACTGATGCTGAAGCTGACGCTCAATACTCTGGCCACCTGATGTGAAGAGCTGACTCACTGCAAAAAGACCCTGATGCTGGGAAAGACTGAGGGCAGGAGGAGAAGGAGGAGACAGAGGACGAGATGGTCAGATGGCATCACCAACTCAATGGACATGAGTTTGAGCAAACTCCAGGAGATAGTGAAGGACAGGGAAGCCTGGCGTGCTGCTGTTCATGGGGTCACAAAGAGTCGGACATTACTTAGTGACTAAACAACAAAGAAAGTAAATAAATAGAATTCCATGTTTTTAAAAAAGAACATTTTTCAAAAAGGGGGAAAGAAGAGTTTTTAGTCAGCATTGCCAAAGCCCTTTACTCTGTGGATCACAATAATCTGTGAACAATTCTGAAAGAGATGGGAATACCAGACCACCTGACTTGCCTCTTGAGAAACCTATATGCAGGTCAGAAAGCAACAGTTAGAACTGGACATGGAACAACAGACTGGATCCAAATTGGAAAAGGAGTACGTCAAGGCTGTATACTGTCACCCTGCTTATTTAACTTACATGCAGAGTACATCATGAGAAACTCTGGGCTGGAAGAAGCACAAGCTAGAATCAAGATTGCCAGAAGAAATATCAGTCACCTCAGATATGCAGATGACACCACCCTTATGGCAGAAAGTGAAGAGGAACTAAAAAGCCTCTTGATGAAAGTGAAAGAGAGTGAAAAAGTTGGCTTAAAGCTCAGCATTCAGAAAATGAAGATCATGGCATCTGGTCCCATCACTTCATGGGAAATAGATGGGGAAACAGTGGAAACAGTGTCAGACTTTATTTTTGGGGGGCTCCAAAATCGCTGCAGATGGTGACTGCCGTCGTGAAATTAAAAGATGCTTACTCCTTGGAAGGAAAGTTATGACCAACCTAGACAGCATATTGAAAAGCAGACATTACTTTGCCAACAAAGGTCCGTCTAGTCAAGGTTATGGTTTTTCCAGTGGTCACGTATGGATTTGAGAGTTAGATGGTGAAGAAAGCTGAGTGCCGAAGAATTGATGCTTTTGAACTGTGGTGTTGGAGAAGACTCTTGAGAGTCCCTTGGACTGCAAGGAGATCCAACCAGCCCATTCTAAAGGAGATCAGCCCTGGGTGTTCTTTGGAAGGAATGATGCTAAAGCTGAAACTCCAGTACTTTGGCCACCTCATGCAAAGAGTTGACTCATTGGAAAAGACTCTGATGCTGGGAGGGATTGGGGGCAGGAGGAACAGGGGACGACAGAGGATGAGATGGCTGGATGGCATCACTGACTCAATGGACGTGAGTCTGAGTGAACTCTGGGAGTTGGTGATGGACAGGGAGGCCTGGTGTGCTGCAATTCATGAGGTTGCAAAGAGTCGGACATAACTGAGCGACTGAACTGAACTGATTCCTTTCCTGAAAATGAAACATTCTGTCCTTTTGACCCCATTCTAGGAAGCAATCCAGTTACTGAGGCCAGACAGGCAGACTAAAAACCCAAACTCACAAATTTCAATCCACAACACCTAATTCAGTACCTGTTGAAGTGTGACCCAGCCCATTTTCATCAGATTCACCTGAGCTATATGTTTACATTTCTGTGCCCACCCCTTCCTTCTGGGTCAGAATCTCAGGTGGGGAAAGAAGGGGGCCTGGGAAGCCTCCTTCTGAACAGCACCCCCTTTGGTGGGTCTTAGGTATTTCAAGCTGGGAAACAGGTGGTGCGTCCATGGGCATTACAGATGAGAAAACTGAGCCCCAGGAGAGAGGAAATGACTGGCCCGAATGCACACAGTCCAAAAATACAGGCTTTCACCTCTAGCCTAGTGGTTTTGTATAAGCCACTGTCTGACTTTGGTGCCTGCTAGACCTCGAATGGTTCTCCTTTGAATGGGAGAGAAGATGCTACCCAGAGGGTAGGGCCCAGAGAGTACTATGGTTCTTGGTCTCTGTAACCAACAAACCTTCTACAGAGTGAAAGCCATGGTCTTTCCCAGCTTCAGGACCCCAGCCAGTAACTCAGAGTCGAGTGCAGGGGAGAATGTCAGCTGCTCTGAAGACCTTGGCTCCATCCCCTCCCCGACTGCCTCACGTAGGATCCCATCCAGGAACTATTTCAGGGTCTGGCTTAGGTCATGGAAAGATTCCTCAGCTTTAACAAATGAGGGTTACCAGATGACTGTCACTAGTGAAATATACATGTGTGTATATATGTGTGTATGTATATATTTATGTGTGTATATAATTTGTATGTGTTTGTGTGTGTATATATATATCCCCTGGAGAGGGGCATGGCAACCCACTCCAGTACTCTTGCCTGGGGAAATCCTATGGACAGAGGAGCCTGGTGGACTACAGTCCATGGGGTTACAAAGAGTCAGACACACTGAGCGACTAAGCACTTACAGACACACACACACACACACACACACACACACAAACACACAAGATTGCAAATTCTGGTTTTGGAAGAATTTCTTTTATAGCCCCAATTTCTTGGAATATGAATGTTTCACCCAATTAGCAAGGGAATAAATAAGATGTGAATGAGGTGCCATCCTGATAGGAAGCAGGGTGAGTCTTTCCGGCAATGACATCTGTGGCTGAGCTTGGGACGTTGCCAGTGTTGCGCTGGACTAGTTGCCAGCTTGAAATTTGTCAGGACTGGGGCAAATGGTCCTTGTGAACCTCAGCTCTCATCCTCTGAAAATCAACGGGCTGAACTATGGCCTGAGATTAGGGAAGTTTGTCTCAGCCTCATTCTAACCTAGTCTTACTAGTGACATTGAGCATCCCCTCTGAGCTCTCTGGGCCCTGGGGTTGGTCAGGGAATAAAAACTACTTTGTGAAACTCTAGGCTTCAGGGGTGTGTGTCCAGGTTTGGAGCTGGGTGTGGAGGTAAAGGAGCAGGAATCCCTTTCCCATTCCCACTTACTTTTAAGTACAGTGACCCAAATTTAGATTTTATAGATTGGGGGCAGGAGGAGAAGGGGACGACAGTGGATGAGATGGCTGGATGGCATAACCGACTCGATGGACATAGTTTGAGTGAACTCCGGGAGTTGGTGATAGACGGGGAGGCCTGGCGTGCTGCAATTCATGGGGTTGCAAAGAGACACTACTGAGCGACTGAACTGAACTGAAGGTTTTTAAAAACCAAATGTTAAAAATTAAAAATGGACTGCCAGTGAGCCTAGGGTCTTTATTCTAATTGTGCATTAGAATTGCCTGGAGCATCTTCCAAAATATAAAAACAAAGAAACATACATCCCTTCTCCCTCCCCCACTCCACCCGGGTAATCTGATCAAATCAGTCTGAGCTGAGGTCCCAAGCATCAGTATTTCTTCAAAGATCTGGTGTGATTCTGATGTGCACCCTGGTTGAGAACTGCAGGACAGGATGCTTGTTCTGTCTGGTTCTCCTAAAGAAGAGTTGTACAGACTGCTCCCATCCCACTGAAAGAGCTAAGAGGGTCCGGGTGGCCCCTGGCTGAGGAACCCCAGGGAACCTGGCTTCTGACTTGGTGTCCCTCCCCAGGCATGCCCGGGAAGAACAACGTGGCTGCAGCTCTGCGCCAGGCCCCTGGGCAGAATGGCACCAGCTTCCACGGTTGTATCCGGAACCTTTACATCAACAGCGAACTTCAGGACTTCCGGAAGGTGCCCATGCAGACCGGCATCCTGCCCGGCTGTGAACCATGCCACAAGAAGGTGTGTGCCCACGGCACATGCCAGCCCAGCAGCCAGGCCGGCTTCACCTGCGAGTGCGAGGAAGGATGGACAGGGCCCCTCTGTGATCAGAGGACCAATGACCCCTGTCTTGGAAATAAGTGAGTTTGGGCTGCTTGGGAGTTAAACCCACACTCTCCAACCCTGAAACCCATACTGAAGAAGGGAAAGAAGGAAAGGGGGAAGGGATAGAGGGGAGAGAAAGAAGTCAGTCCATTAGCACCGTCTCCCTTATATTCCCTCCGTCATCGCGCCTCCGTTCCCATCCTCCCTGCCTAACGCATTTCCATCCTTGCATTCCTCCCCCTCTGTAGATGCGTCCATGGCACCTGCCTGCCCATCAATGCGTTCTCCTACAGCTGCAAGTGCCTAGAGGGCCATGGGGGTGTCCTCTGTGATGAAGAGGAGGATCTGTTTAACCCGTGCCAGGCGATCAAGTGCAAGCATGGGAAATGCAGGCTCTCAGGACTGGGGCAGCCCTACTGTGAATGCAGCAGCGGCTATACCGGGGACAGCTGTGATCGAGGTAAGCCAAGCCAGCTGCGCCCCTCCCGCTCTCTTGGCAGAGCAAGAGGGGCCGTCAGCTTTGAAAAGAGAGAAAGGGAGACACACAGAGAGGAGAGTGACTTGAGAAATGCCAGCTCTTTGCACTATTTGCAGTTGCTCTTATTGATTTACTTTCTAGTGTAAGGCAGGCACAGATATGGAAGGTACTAAACCTCCGTGGCAGGCTTCCCTTGGGGCTCAGCTGGTAAAGAATCTGCCTGCAATGAGGGAGACCTGGGTTCGATCCCTGGGTTGGGAAGATTCCCCTGGAGAAGGGAAAGGCTACTCACTCCAGTATTCTGGCCTGAAGAATTCCATGGACTGTATAGTCCATGGGTTCGCAAAGAGTCGGACACGACTGAGTGACTTTCACTTTCACTGTCAAACCTCCGTGACAGAATTTTACACGGACTTCACATGTCTTCCCATGTTGTGACTTGCTATGAAAATGCTCCTTTTTCTGTTATGCAGAAGCTCATTTCCTTCAGTCCTTCTTACCTTTGGGCTTCCCAGTGGCTCAGATGGTAAAAAATCTGCCTGCAATGCTGGAGATCCAGGTTCGATCCCTGGGTCAGGAAGGTTATCTGGAGAAGCAGATGGCAACCCACTCCAATATTCTTGCCTGGAGAATCCCATGTACAGAGAAGCCTGGTGGGCTACAGTCCATGGGGTCGCAAAGAGTTGGACATGACTGAGCGACTAACACTTTTCACTTTTCTTACCTTCATCTGCTGTTCTCATCTGCATAGATCACTCATTCATCTTCTGGCACAGAAAAGAAGGTGCTAATAATTCTGTTCTAAGTTTAGGACAAAATCACCTTTGACCTTAGAATTAACTGATTTAAGATAGCAAATTATGCAGGAGAGAGGGACAGAAATGGGCCGACATGTCAACCCACGTACTTCCTTCTCCTGTGTCTGCATGATCAGGATGTGCTTCACCTCCAGCTGGCAGAGATTTTGTTGTGTGGATAGGGGTGATGAGATGAAAGGAACGTGCCCGTGGAGGCTTCTAGCAGATGGCTCTTTTTGAACTAGTTCGTACTCGGGTGATTTATGAAGTTAGTGGAATGTTACTTGTATTAAGTAACAGATTGAATGGTATTAAACTCTAGGTCTAATAAATTAAATTGCATACTCTGAAATGGTGCCCTGTAGTAAGCAAAACCAGCTGTTAGTAGCATAAAAACAGAAGATGTATATTTTTGAAATATAAAAGAGAAGATTTAGGAATCCAATTTTCTTGTCGGTCCAAAAGCATAGTATTTTTTATAGTCCACATATAGAATATCCACTTGCTCAAAATAAAGGCCAAGAAGAAGTCTTCTGCAAAGAACAGAGCAGACTGTGCCACCAGCCTGTAATAGCAAATTTGAGCAAAATGCTGAATAGCCCTTACAAACCGGAAGCCAAAGTAGCATCTCCCTACTTTGAGAGCAGGAGGTTCACAGCCACTTTGCACAACTTACAGCTACTGCCCTTACAGCCTGTGCCTTTTGTTCTTTTCTAGAAATCTCTTGTCGAGGGGAACGGATAAGAGATTATTACCAAAAGCAGCAGGGCTACGCCGCTTGCCAGACGACCAAGAAGGTGTCTCGGTTGGAATGCAGAGGGGGCTGTGCAGGCGGGCAGTGCTGCGGACCTCTGAGGAGCAAGCGAAGGAAATACTCTTTCGAATGCACTGATGGGTCCTCGTTTGTGGACGAGGTGGAGAAGGTGGTCAAGTGTGGCTGTACCCGCTGCACCTCCTAAACGCATCCCTGGCAGCTTTGGTCTTTGGAAAATGTTGTCTACTTCTTGACCCTGTTGGACTCATGAATGCTTCATAGTGGAAATATTTGAAATATATTGTAAAATACAGAACAGACTTATTTTTATTATGAGAATGAAGACTTTTTTTCTGCATTTAGAAAAAAAAAGAAATGCTTGAACTAAAGCTTCCCCAGTGCTGGAGAAGTATAAAGAATGATACACCTGGAGGCATTAGAACAATGATGCGAACCATGATAACTTGGATTCAGCCTTTAATTTGCTGGAGACCAGCAGAAGCACATACCCAAGAGAGAGACAAGGTTCTCTCTGCTGATGAGAAGTTGCCCAGAGCATAATTCTCTGCGCCCTGGTTCTCATCTACATGGTTCATAAGGAAGGACAGACCAAGCACATGTGTGTGAGTGAGGGTGCAAGGCAGATGAATGGAACTCCAGAATTCACAGCCAGAATGAATGGATGAGAAATATTTTATGCAAAACATAAGGTATCCTGAAGACCGGGGTTCCATTCATGAGAGGAGATGAGAGTGCTAAAATAAATTTTATCTTCTTTTTAAACGTCAGCATGTTAGCAGGAGAAGCACACAAAAGTGTTTATCTACCGTTTTCCAGTATTAATTTTTTGTAATATAAATGACAAAGGAGATGATAAAGAACCAATAGATTATTGATAAATAAATTAGTAATAATATGAATTTTTGTTTCTATGAGTTCTAAACAGCCCTATACAGTATTCGGTTTCAATGAGAAATATTTATTGTATCAAAGTACATTGTACTTAACATTTTAGGCCATCCTTTTGCTGTTTCTCGATGCTTTAATATATATTAATTTATAATTGTCCTGATATTTTTGTACATTTTTCAAACTTAAAAATCAGGATTCTTTTGTGGGTTTTTTTTTTTTTTCCTTGGCAATAGTACTAACATAGGGTGTTAT
Organism: Capra hircus; assembly: GCF_001704415.2. Lineage (NCBI taxonomy): Eukaryota > Metazoa > Chordata > Mammalia > Artiodactyla > Bovidae > Capra > Capra hircus. The sequence continues at coordinate 40,649,530 of NC_030813.1, forward strand.
CTTGGGATAAATGTGTGTTGATCTGTTTGTTTACCTTGACATCTGACCACTGGTGTCACTGACCTACTGGCCTCATTCAGGACACCTGCAGAGGGTATGTAAAGTCTATGCGTGAGACGCTCACTGTACAGAAAGAAGCACCCCTCTGCAGCATGTCCTCACAGAACAGAAATGGTGTGTAGCAATCGACACTAGAAAAGTAGATCTTTTACAAATTAATATTTTCCTTGACCTTTTTTTGCCCTTTTACCGTGGTTGGGGAGGGGAGAGAAAAGGCTGTAATGTCAAGAACTGTGATTTTTTTTTTTCACAAACAATAAAGCTCCTTTATGACTTTAATGTTCCCATGTTAACATGTTTGCTGCTAAATTACAATGTAGAATTAATAGAATTTATAGTGGACTGTGCTCTTCCCTCGTTAAAATCCCAGGGTACCTTGTAAAGTTGCAGATGTTTCTTTCCAAAAACTTTTTTTTACAAAGAAAACTAGACGTACATGTATAATTCAGTGTGCTTTGTCTTTCTCCAGACTAATATCAGTTACACTACTGATGTATGTAAATTAAACAGATATTTACTTCATCTTCAGTTTGTTGGTTTTCTTAGAAACTGCATGCTATTTAGAGCTCCGTCCTTAAGAATGTCTTAATCAAGGTGATACCAGGAGAACAGGGAAGGGAACTTGTACCTCTTTGTTGACAGAAATTGGTTTGAGATTAGCATATTGTCACATCTTGGGGTTTGGGGTGGCCACATGAAAGAGATGGAGGGCAGAACACATTCTTGGCTAATAAAAAAAGTGCATATTCAATTCATTTCTTCCCCCCAGATATTATAAAATGAAATCTAACTAAACCAAAATGGGACTTTGTTTCTGTTGTTCTTTTCCCCACAGTTAGAACCAAAATGGAAAACTTTTGAAAAGACAAAGAGAACCTTTCTCCACAGGTGCTCTCAGGCAAGCGTTGGTCATATCAATATATACCATCCAGACCAGGGAAGTAACACTGACTGAGTAATATTAACCCTCACCCATCAGGAGTTCTTTGGTTCCCTGCAAGAAAAATCTAGTCTTTTTATTTTTTTCATCAAGCCATGCCACACATGGGATCTTATTTGCCTTGCCAGGGATTGAACCTGTGCCCCTTGCATTGGAAGCATGGAGTCTTAACCCCTGGACCACCAGGGAAGTCCCCTGTAGGAAAATCATGTGTATGTGAGCTTGCATTGATGAGCGCACGCACACACACAGACACACACACAAACACATACTCCGCCTCTTTCACAGACACGAATGTCTAATTATTCACTATTCTTTAAAATGTCTGCATTTTAATTATATAAATATTATATAGTCCTTATAAAACTTTTATAGTATTTATTCTGGCTGGTTGCTTGGTTGCTTCTTTTTGCAAAGATTTGTGTTATCTTAATAGTCATTGTTTTCTAAGGGCTTATTATACGGCAGGTGCTATACAAAGGACTTTACGTGAAATATCTCATTCATGTCCCAGGACAAACCTGTGAGTTTTTATGCTCCTTGTTTTCTGCAGGCATAAACAGCTCAAAAATGGGGGAACTGAATTTCAGCCTCTCAGACCGCACATGGTTTGTGTTCAAGAGATAAGAGGCAGCAGCTCAGTAATTGCTACCCTTTCTACTAAGGGACTTTAAAGCCTTGGTGCCTTATTTCCACAGCCCAATTATTCTCTGTACTAATTATGTCAATTTAAGTAATCTACATTATACAGTTTTTGTTGTTTTTTAAGCAAAAAAGTTGAAATATTAGCTGTTTCCAGAATGTTATCCTTTCTCCTTCTTTCTTATAAAGACACAAAATATAATTATGTTTGCTGGAAACTGGGTTGAGTCAGCAAGTTTCTTAGGGGATTATTTGCCTCATGATGCAACTGCTTTCTACAAGAGCTCTTCTTTGAGGAAATTCAGCAGTCAAATAATTACCAGTAAATGAAACAAATTAAGGACAGTTATTCATGTTATGAAAGTCTGCTTACTTATAAGGCCTTGACCATAGGATTTCTTCAATAGGAAACTACTTTGGAGCATTTCCGACAGAATTCAACATGTTAAAATCCATTTTGCCTATTTCAGAATCAAGGCTACAACACAGAATAATGTACATGTGTAATCTGAAAAGATAAAGTAATTAAACATCCCTAATGTGTTTACTTAAGTCTCACATGAGTGAGGAGGTCCCTTCAGATAACATACCGTGAAGATTTGACATGTGTTCCATTTAAGATGTGTTTGCTGAATAATAGCTATCTCAATCTTCAGAATGTTTTCACCACAGATTTCCTGAAATTATTTCTAAGCAATAATAGACTAACCCCAGCTTTAGAATTGCTCTCAGCATTTTCTTTTTGGATGGCTTGCTTTATTAGCAGCAATTCTTTCTGGGGAAATGATTGAAAGACTTGTGGAAATCGATCCAGGACTTAAAGATCGTGACTGTTATGATGTCATCTGCCTCATATAGTGACCATTATTTCAAAAGTTTTGCTTTTAAAAGTCTTAAGTATATGAAGCTTTATAAAGTATATAAAGCTTTATAAAGTACATAAGCTATTTTCATTCTTAATCTTCTCTTGTGTACTCAAAAATAACTTTATTTCCTATCTTCTATTAAGTGCAATAAGCTATGCTAAACTTTTGATACATAGTCTAAAGTGAAATAGACTTTATTTCTGCCATTTTGAGCTTCCCAGGTGGCACAGTGGTAAAGAATCTCCTGGCCAGTGCAGGAGAGGCAGGAGATATGGGTTCGATTCCTAGGTTAGAAAGATCCCGGGGAGGAGGAAATGGCAACCCACTTCAGTATTATTGCCTGGAAAATTTAATGGACAGAGGAGTCTGGCAGGCTATACAGTCCATGGGGTCACAAACAATTGGACACAACTGAGCACTATTCTTCTTCTGCCATTTCAGTGCATATGCTCTATGCAGTTGTAATTGAGGTTAAAATGGGTAATGGGTATTATGTAAATCAGTAAAATAATATGTAATCTCCAGTTGTGATAAGCACCCTGAAGGAAAGTGTAAGGTATTAGATAAGCACAGAACAGAGGGATCCAATCAAATACATATTGGGAGGTTAGGGAATGCCTGTGAGGAAGTGACATTGAAGCCAAATTATGAGGACAAAGTCAGATCTAGGATGGAGACAAATGGAAATCTATGAGGGTCAAGTGTGTGGGGGTTCATGCAAAGAGAGCAGTCTGTTTATATGCCTGAGGAGAAGAAAAGCATGTGTGGTCAAGGAAACAAAAGAAGTTAATGTGATCAGAGTGAGGCATGTGTTTATTTCATGTGTGCAGTAGAACAGTGACCATTTTCTGACTTTATTAACTCACTTCCTCTAGTCCATTTTTTTTGAGCATCTGTTTACAGTAAGCTTTTAAAATGCCAGCAGACGTAGATTTCCATTTTAAAATAGCAACTAGTTATGTGTAATGTAGTTCCAAATGAAATGCCTCTGGAGACACAGAAAATATGAACACTTACAATAGCACTGAAAAGTAATATTTCTGGAATCTCAAAGGAATTTCCATGACCTCAAAGGCTGATGAGGTTAGAGTAAATGAAACAACTGCTGGTCAATCCATGCTTTAAAACTCATGCACATTCTTGGCTCTGGGCATCAAAGCCAGAGACTCAGGAAAGAGGTCAACTGGAAAACCAGCAAAAGTACACTTAAGGGTGCCACTTTGCCAGGATGCCAGAGGACTATTCCTCCGATCTGTGAGGTAAAATTATTCTTCCTCTATTAACATGTTCCAGTTCTCATTAAAGAAACCAAAACAGTCCAAAAAATACTAGGGAAGACCAGTAGTGTTAAGCTGAATCTTGAGAGATGCAGTCTCTATAAATAAGTCGTTGCATATATGGATTGAGCCAGGAAGAGCCATGGTAACATTGCAGGCTTAAAATGATGGAGAAGGAAGTACTTTGTCAATTCAGAAAATCAGAGAACAATTTCACTGTATGAATTCACTATGAAGCAACCAAAATTGTTTGCGAAAAAGCATGGTTGTGGAAATATACAGGCTATACTTGAGGGTGAGGGCTAAGAAGTTCAGAATTCTTGTGGCAAGAATAATATTAATAAGACGAGTAAAAGAATGATTTGTCAAGAGCTGAATTATGGGAATTTTAGATAAGTAGCAGAATTTGAAATCAATTGATCAGGAGGCTGTTTCTTAACTGTAAAAACATGGAAGGGCCAGGAGTCAAAAAAGGGTGGGGATGGTAAACGAATTAGAAGAGACTGTATACCGTGTGTTGTTACAGTAGGAGAATTAATCATGCGTGATGAATTGTGTATGTTTGCAAGGAAGAACAAGAAGTCAAGCGTAACATCTTGTGTACTTGTTTCACAAGGATTGGAATCTCGGTTTAGCAGCAGCATGGCGACTGCACAGAGCTGGAAACAACTTGCCAACAGGAGCTGCTAACCTGGGAAGCCCCAGCCGTGTGATTTCAACCCGTCCTCCACTCCACTGAATGAAAACAGCACATTTCTCTATAATCATGTCTTTAATATCTTCACATAACTTTAATTAAATATCTTTAATCAACCCCTTCTGTAGGATAAAATCCAAACTCTTCAGTGTGGTATTCCAGATTTCTCACAAAATGATAGCCCTCCCCTGCCCCACCCCCACCCCCCGCCACATAAAGCCTAAGGAAATGGCAACCCACTCCAGTGCTCTTGCCTGGAGAATCCCACGGAGGGAGGAGCCTGGTAGGCTACAGTCCATGGGGTCGCAAAGAGTCGGACACAACTGAGCGACTTCACTTCACTTCATGGCTGCTCTGGTGGCTCAGATGGTTAAGAATCTGCCTGCAATGCAGGAAACCTGGGTTCAATTCCTAGGTAGGGACGATCCCCTGGAGAAGGGAATGGCAACCTATGCCAGTATTCTTGCCTGGAGAATTCCATGGACCAAGGAGCCTGACAGACTACAGTCCGTGATATCAACAAGAGTTGGACACGACTGAGCAACTAACACTTTCAAAAAGTGTTTAATATATGCTGTTAGAGTGACAAGTTGTAGGAAAAGATATTTTAAAACAAATTATGGCCTTGGATGTCTAAAAGCATAGGTATAAGAGTTTTACATACAATTGGTCATTGAAGCAAAGAAAATAGATAAGCTAATTTAGATACGCAAAAGAATGAGCTTGATCTGAAGAACAAGACCCAACTTGTAATGATCATGTTCCTAGAAAGATGTGGTCCCAGAATGGAGATGAAGAAAGAGCAGTTTTAACAGAGTGATGGGATAATAGAAGGATAGCTATGGAAAGGAATGGAAATTATGAGTGCTAGACTTCCCTTTCAATAAGTCTGATAGCAAAAGAAGAGGTGAGTCAGGATGGGAATTGGAAGAATTGGGGAGATCCCAGGGCACTCATTAAATGTGTCAGTAAGTATTGGTTTATCCCCTGAGGTCACAGCTCGTGAAGGCGTGGGTCAACACTTGAGAGGGCACTGGAGAGAATACTGAGATCCACGCTAGAGGAGTGAGACCACACCATGTCATCCCCTACATGAGCAAGTTGAACATTGGGAGGTTTCAGTGGAGTTGAAGAAACAGGATTCCTGAGAGCAAGAAGCCAAAAAATTACCGAAACAGTAGAGACAGTGATATATATGCAACAGTGCTCTTCCAAATGTGCTTCATTGCTTTCCTTGTCCTCCCACAAGGGGAAATAGAGGACATTGCAAGTGCTGACTGCAGCCAGAAATACAAAATCCAGTCCAGGGGAGGCACTGCCATCTTACATTTGAAAGCACCTTTGTCTTTGTGTCAATATGTGGGTGGCTGAATTTGGATTCTAAAGAAAATCAAACATAAAATAAAAGCACACACAAAATGAGGGCGTGGGAGAAAGAGCCACAGAGACAATCATCCAAACTGCTTGCTGTCATTAATCTTACTCTCCGTTCCTGAAATGGCTAGAATTATTTTCAGTTCGTTCATATAGAGTGTGGCAGAGAGATTAAGTGACTTGCCCAAGGTCACCCAGCCCAGATCTCCTGACTCCAACCGTAATGCAATATTGATTTTACTGGAATTGATGGGCAAAGTCTGTGAATGCCCTCATGAGACAACACCAGAGGAATGAGTATTTCTCAAAGGGAGTTATTTTGCTTTTTTAAAAAAAATGTCCATGAATAACAATTCCCCAATAAAAACACACCAAAATTTTCTTTATATCTGTCATTTGGTAAAGATAAATAAGTTGTACTTTTTTTAATAGGCCTCTTCTTTCAGAAACTGAGCCTAGAGAGAAGGAATGAATTTTATGGGGCTGCTGAAGGATTTTTTGTCATCCTTCCGGTCGGGTGAGCCTTGATGAAGGAGGTCAACCTGGAGCAATTCAATTTGGTGGCTAAGCTAGTCACAAAAGACAGGATGGAACATGCCCTGGTCCAGTTACATCAGCTGCAAAGTCACAGCCCTGGATTCATTCCAGGTCTCAACACATTCTCTATAAAGGAAAAAAAAAAAAAAAAGGACATGGAAAAGAACTAGAGAGAAACTTCTCTTTGAATAAGCATGTCTGATAAAGTCCCTGTCCACAATTTCAAAGGCCCCCATTGTCCCAGAAAGGAGAAAGATGCGCATCTGTGAGTGGCCTGATCTTGCAGTGGCTTGATCCTGCTTCGTTTCTACTCACAATATGGGCAGAATCAATTGCCTTGACCACCAGTTCTTACTTTCAATTACATCTCCACATTGATTTTTTTCATTTCTATTATTCGTACCTTAGCTACAATTCTTCCCTTTTGATGCCTGTCAACTCCTTTTCCAAGCTGTGAAATGAGCAGGAACACATTTCTGAATGACATGCACAATACTCCATTTGATTAGGAAATAAATCTCTTACTATTTGGCACAAAAGAGCATGGTCTCACAGTTCAGAGCATGAAGTGAAAATTCCTGTCCCTGTCTTTTCATTTAACCTAATTTTCCTTTTTTTCTCCTTTCTTCTAAATGCTTCCTTATTTTAGAACATTAACACAGGACTTTACCAGCAGGAAGGAGAGTCTTAGACGGAAGAGTGGGAGTGTAGTCAGCTGTTACCACAGCCCTGCGCACTCAAAGGCCAAGCGTACGAAGAGGGAAGAGGCCCTGGCAGTTCAACTTAGTCAGACTAGAGTTGCTCCTCTCAGCCCTGAGTGTGCAGGTACAGGCCTGCAGACACACACACACACACACACACACACACACACACACACACACACACCCCCCATGTGGTTTCCTAGAACAAAATTTCACCTATAAACTCACTAATTCCAAAGTCAGAAGAAATTAAGGAAAATCCCATGATATCTGGTCACCTGAGCTTTTCGCTCCAACTAAAGAACCTACATTTGAGGAACTTTGGGATCACGCAGTTTAGAGACCTGACATGTGAGCTCATCAGCTGAGGGGGACTGACAGGATTCCAGAAATCTAATCTTCCTTCACATGGGAAGAAAGGTAAAAATTACATTACTTAAGGAACTGCTTGAGATCAAATCGAAGAGAATAATAGTTGCAGCTTTGTGTGCTCCTATTTTCCTATTCTTTTTAAAACAGTCTCCATATATACAAAGAAGCAATTTCCATTGTGACGGTCAGGGTAAAATATGGAACTGATCAGTGAGCTCCTAGTAAGGAAAGCGCCACGTCTGGAAAGACATCCTTGGCCTAAGGAGAGGTTACTTTTTCAAGCTCCTTTGCCTCATGTCAGCTTGGATCGTCCTGCTTTCACATTCCAGTTTAATGGAAGTGTGTATCCGACCCTTGTCATCAGGATATACCAACATGCCCTCGTCCACCTCACGTAGACACCATGACAGAGCTGCCAGAAACACTTCAGGACCAAAGGAATTACCCTGCCAGGGCCCTCTGTCATTGGACAGCCCTTAGCTATCAGACCAGCTCGGTCTTACCTAACTTAAGAGAAGGCTGTTTTCCAGGGTTCCACATTCCTTGCAGAGTGAGTGCATTTCTACATGCAGTAGCTAGAGGGTGAGGGCATATACATGCTTCGTCCCCTGTCTTCAGTGTAGGACATGGAGGAAGGGCCAGCCCAGCCTCAGAGCTCCCCATGGGATTAGCCAAAGCATTCCTTAAGGCTCCATCACAATGCTGCTTCTCCCTCTGCCCAAACGTGCTTCCTTCCCCTCCTTCCCACGGGTGGTGATTCGAAGAGCTCTTTTTCATAAGCCTTATGCATACACTGTCAGCTTCCTGGGAATGCAATCAGGAAAACACACCATCTCCAGGTCACGTAGTGAACAGGAAGATGCAGTGCAGCAGTGAGATGAGCCTTGGAGGCAGAGAAGGTGGTAAACTTCCGCTTTGGGGAAATCGGGGAGGTAGCAGTTGTCGATTCTAAAATGAGGTTCAATGGCAGAGTGGCAACCCGCTTGAGCGAGCCAGTCAGCACTGCTGAACCCCCACGGGATTAGTGCCCCAGACTAGAGCAGTGTAAGTGAAGGTCTCAGCACTGAGTCAAGGTTACAACAAATACCCAAAGAGCATCACAGTTCCCTCCTCCACTTGCTCCTCCATAGTGTTCATCTTAAAATGCTATTCGTTTCTTGAAAGGTCAGTTTCTATATCTGAAACATTGTAGTAATAATAGCACCTACTTCATAGAAATAATTAATAAATCCATTCAATGTGATCATTCAGTATTCCTTTGCTGAGCATGTACTTTGTGCCAGATACTACACTGACTTCTGGAGATCCAAAGATAATTAGGTGAGTTGACAGCCTGTGGGGACAGGGTAGGAATAAATGAAGTATGGCAAATAAATAAAGGGACCAGCACCATGCCTGTCACACAGAAAGCTTACATTCCAGTCTGAAACATCTGTCTTCCTTTCCCTACCCCTGTGGATCAGGCATTGTATCCACCATCAGCAGATTAAATGAGGAGAGAGACACAGGTCTCCAGCTCAGGACTTGGTTTTGAGATGCGGTTAAGAGGATAGGTCTGGATAGAGTGAGCTAGGTTCAAATTCTTGTTCCCCCACTTACTAATTATGTAAATTGCTTACTTGCAGTGCCCAAACACAGAAGTTGAGACAAGATTTAGATGCGAGCAGTTTATTTTGGAGGTATTCCCATGAAGCATACGAGGAAAGAGGGGAATGAGAGGAAGAATGACAGAAAGACAGTCAAGGATGTGTTCATCACAGGTCACTGCTGCGGACGATTGACAGTCGCATGCGGGGTCTGCTGACTCTGTGGACCGTGTATCAGAAGGGTGCCATGGATGGATAGAAAGTTCTGGGGAACCACTAACTCTTGCACCCCACATTGATTGGTCTCACTCTGAAACTTTACCTCTAACAGCTATCCAGCTCTATCCATTGCTGGAGATCTTTCCCAAAGATTCCAGGAAAGTGCTACAGGAGCCATTGATAAGAGTTTTGTCTGTGGATGTACACACAGGATGCCCTGTGGTGATTTAATCTCTCTAAGCCTGTCTCACCCCATAAAATTGAGTGAATAACTGTTTACCTGTATTACCTATATTTCCTCTAATGCTTATAATTCCTAGTGCCTGTTGAAGTCAACTCTTTTCTTGACCCATAGAAGAGAATTGTGCCCAGTGAGACTGTACTTCCCAGCTTCCTTTGCTTTTAACTCTGTCCATGTGACTAAGTTCTGACTAATGGAACATAGTGGCAGGATATGAGTCTCTTTCAGACCTAGGAATTAAGATATTGGCATATCCTCTCCACGCTCTTCATTTCCATGTAGACAGCTGAAATGCAAATATGGCATAGATCCAGCTTTGACCATGCAGATGAGAACAGTGCCCCGAAAATGACAGAGAAACCCAGACGCAAGGAACTGGGTCTCTGAATGGCCCACAGGCCAGAGCTGACCCAGCTGCTGTGGACCCATTGTTCAGGACTATCACAGAAGGTGGAAATAAGCTTCTGTGTTGCTTAAACCACAATATTCTGAGGTCCTAGGTAATCTTGTCTTCATCATGCATTCCTTCATAATGTGGCTGTAGATTGCAAGTGAGACCAACCATAGAAAGTGCTTAGAACAATGCCTGGCACCTGGTAAAGTTCTCGTGAATAATTAGTTCCTATTACTATTACTGTTTGCTGAGGCACGATCTTCTTGGCAAGATCTGAACCACTTAAACTCAGAGTGGGAAGAAAGAAAATTAGAAGTGTTATAAGAACTACTGGAACTGGATTCAATTATAAGAACTAGATTCTGGATAAACCAAAGCAAATGTTCCTCTCACATAGTAATGATGGCAACGTCTACATTATGGAGGGTCTATTCTACGCTTGGCCCTTCACTAGGAAGTTCACATAATTTTATTCATTCTTATAGCGTTCTAATGGTTTATTTACCCATATTTTCCTGTTGAGAAACAAAGACCCATGGAGTATCATCCAAAAGGCAATCATCAATTGGGAAAAAGAAATAAAAGAAAATGTTGTTCCATAGAGATACTCACTAAACTTTCAGATATTTGAAAATGCAACTGACTTTGAAGACCAATGAATGACCAACATGCAGGGAGTCACAGAGCCACCTGAGGGAAGGTTAGGTAACATGCAACATTTTAATTCTATTTTGTCTGGCTCCTCCACAGCTCACTCTTAAGGGATCCTAATCATTAATCACCCAAAGACTTTGTGTCTACACTCAGGCTGCTGGGAAGTGATATATCTTGAATTTTAAAGTCACAGTAATGGTCCTCAAATGAGACCAGAGTACTGATTTTTACCATTACCCACACAAAGTGTCTAGACCTACAGGACATTAGCAGTTTTCTCTCCTGGGCTATGACTTTGTATAAGGATGCATGCAAACACAATAGGACTTTGCGTGGGAAAAGGTCACAGAATCACTGTACAGACTCTGCATTTACACTAAGGAGATGTCCTGGGAGCAGGAAGGCAACAGAAAATTCCGTGATATTTAGAACTCAGGAAGTGTTTTCTCAGAAAATAAATTATACCACAATAGCAAATTTCTAGTTAACCTTCCCCTCTCCCTGACCACCATCAACCATCACTTTCCTTGCACTCATCCTTTTTTCTCTGGCCTTCAACCAGCCCAGGACAAACGGAACAGATAGCAAGGAAGTGATCACTCCAGACTGCAGACTTAGTTTCCAAGAGAAGGGAGTAGGAAAAAGAAGAAAAGTCTTGGGTGGTGAAAAGCAAGGAGAGTTCAGGAGTTGTTCTTACTTCATAGTAGTACCCATGACAAAGCCTCCTTCTTTGACCAAACTTCAGTCAAGCTCTTCTGAGTGTTCTTCTTAGCTAAGCCTTGTTTTTTCCAGCTGATCTCAATTTTAACAAAGAATCCTGTTATGCCAGTTTATCAAGAATCCCTGCCCCCTTAGTCAGGATAGCCATCATCAAGAAATCTACAAACAATAAATGCTGGAGGGGATGTGGAGAGAAGAAAATCTTCCTTCACTGTTGGTGAGAATGTAAACTGGTACAGCCACTATGGAGAACAGTGCTGAAGTTCCTTAAAAAAATGAAAATTAGTACGTCTATATGACCTAGCAATCCCACTCCTAGGCATATACCCAGTTGTTGTTCAGTCACTAAGTCACATCTGATTCTTTGCGATTCTATGAACTGCAGCACGCTGGGCTTCCCTGCCCTTCACTATCTCCCTGAGTTTGCTCAAACTCACGTCCATTGAGTCAGGGATGCCGTCATCTCATCCTCAGTCACCCCCTTCTCCTCTTGCCCTCAACCTTTCCCGGCATCAGGTCTTTTCCAATGAGTCGACTCTTCGCATCAGGAGGGCAAAGTATTGAAGCTTCAGCATCAGTCCTTCCAATGAATATTCGAGGTTGATTTCCTTTAGAGTTGATTGGTTTGATCTCCTTGCTGTCCAAGGGGGTCTCCAGTCCTCTCCAGCACCACAATTTGAAAGCATCAATTCTTTGATGCTCAGCCTTCTTTATGGTTCAAGTCTCATACCCATACAAGACTACTGGAAAACCCAAAGTGATATCTCTGCTTTTTAATATGCTATCTAGGTTTGTCATAGAAATAAAAATTAGTTATTTTTTGTCATTCTCAGCTAGTCTTATTGCAGTGCCTGTTATACTGCATTAATTAATTAGAGCTGAAAGTTTATCCTTTTCCTGTTCAGAGCAGTTCTGTGAGAGCAGAGGGTATTTTCTTCTCTGTGATATGTTAAATTCAAAAATAAAGTATAAGAAATAATACTTATCACACTGGGTTAAGTGTTCAAAATATTTGTCAACTGTAAGATCAACATATTTGATAAAATGGAAATTTAATCAAATGATCATTTCCTTAGTGGGATTGTGAAGCAGGTCAAAAGCTACCCAGCCAGGGTTCAAATCCCAGGCCTCTCCTTGCTGAAATTGTGATTTTGGGCACTTATCAAGCTCTCTGTACTTCAGTTTTCTCGTGTGTAACCTGAAGAAAATGTTATCAGCTGCCATCAGGGTCATTGTGGGACTATTGATTGAAACACCTAAAGTGCTTAGAACAGTTCCTGGCACCCAAGTAAGTTTCCTTTAAGAGGTGGCTTTAATTTTGTGATATATTTAAGATGCCTGTACTTTCCAAAATCAGAGACACAGAACCTCAAACACGCCCTTGCCATCCCTCTTCCATTCCTAGCCTTGAAGTCTCCCACAGAAACCAAAAGCATAGATGGGAATACAAGGATCCTGTGTAATTTCCCAACAGCTTCAATCGTTTTCATCTTTCCAGTGCTCTTCGTAATGTAAGAAAGAAAAAAAATAAAGGAAATGCTGCCTCTATTTGGAGAGATTCTGGGTTAGTGAACGTGGGAGACTGGGGAGAGTGGCAAGCTGGGAGAAGCCACGTGCCCTTTCCCCACACCTTCCCTTTGCTTCTCTTCATCTGACTGTTGATTGCATTTCTTTTCTTTTGTTCTTTTTTGTAAGCCAGTAATCTGGTGAACTAACAGTTTTGCCTGAGTTCTGTGAGCCATTCTAGCAAATTAATCAAACCCAAGGAGGGGATCATGGGAACCTCTGACTCACAGCCATGTAATCAGAGGCACAGGTGACAACCCGGACTTGCAATGGCATCTGAAGCTGGGTGGTTTGGGGGCAGCCCAGGGGGTTCTGAGGCTCCCCTAGTGGCTTAGTGGTAAAGAGTCTGCCTGCAGTGCAGGAGATGCGGGAGACACGGGTTCCATCCCTGGGTTGGGAAGATGCCCTGGAGCAGGAAATGGCAGCCCACTCCAGTATTCTTGCCTGGAGAATCCCATGGACAGGAGCCTGGTGGGTTACAGTCCCCAGAGCCGCAAAGAACTGGACATGATGGAAGCGACTGGGCACGCATGCTTGTGTGGGGTCCTATGCTATCTCTGGCAGTGCCAGAATCGGGCGGAATGGTAGGACCCCCAGCCGGGGTTGCAGAATTGCTCGGTGATGGGGAATCCTTCTTCCCTCTGGTCCCCCCTATCCAACCCCTTTCTTCTTTCCCACCCCTGTCCACACTCACATATTGGAATTGGGTGTTAGAATCTTTAAGGTGACAAAGTGGATGAAGGTGGAACGAGAAAGAGTCTGAAGAAGCAGGCCTCCGGCACACTGCCCCACTCACCAAACTTTAGTGAAGGAAATCTCACTTTTATTTACCTCTGTCTCCCTTTTTGATGCTGCATGTGTGTGTAGACATCCTTTCCTTGAAAAGAAAACAGAATGATAATTATCACTCTACTCCTATACAAGTACCAGTTCAATTAGATAATGTGGTACTTGGGATTCACTTCAAGTCTCCATTGCTGACCGTGTTGACTTTAGGATGTTGTAAGCATTTATTACAGTGGTCCAGATTTAAGGGTGACATGTGTTTCCAAAGAGGAACATTTTTAATGAATTTATCATAGACTGTGCATACAGTTACAGTATAGTTTTCAAAAAAGTAAATGCAAATCTTTCATATAAATATAAAATGAACACATGACAAAGATTTTATTTAACATAGTAGTTAATGAGAGAATCTATAAGATATTTTAAATATTCAGAAGCACATTTCAAGTGCTCCACAACCACATGTGACTTATGGCTACCATATTGGACAGTGAAGATAACATTCCTGCCATTATAAAAAATTTTGTTGGAGAGCACTGCCCTAGGTAACGGTAAGTTCTGTGCATAACAGGCTGGTAACTATGGAGGCTGCTCAGAATCAGGGAACTCTTTGTGGTTTTGAGTGGGAGGAAGGAGCCTTTGGGTTGAATGACAAAGAGCTCTGTTACCCCAATTTATAGAAAAGTTGACCACTATAACAACCCCAAATCTCAGAAGCTTTCCAAAAAGAAGTTAATTTTACATTCAAGTAAAATGAAAAAGGACGTTCTTCCTGGGCAAGGAGTTCTTCTCCAGGGGGCAGACCCAGATCCCTTTCCCCTTGTGGCTCTGTCATAGTCAATGGCAATAATCTGCATCTTTCTGGAAGGAGGGAAGTGATCATTGCCAGGGAGTTTGATGTGCCTGCTCCTGAAAGTCACTTCTGATAACATCGCATGGACTAGATCATGGATTGTGGCCACATCTGACTTCGGTGGGGCTGGGGAAGGAAGACTCACAGTTTCCTCCAAAAGAAGAAATGAGTCTGGGCAAACAACAGCCAGTTTCCCCAGCATCTTTCCTTGCAGCTGATCTAGGAATGTCAGAGGAGAGATTTGAAATGAGATTTTTTGGTTCATCTGGATTCCAGGATACTGCTTGAACACATATGTTTAACATTTGGGAGTTATTCAGTTTACAGATTTGTTGATTTATAAGCCTCAGTTTCTAAAATGAACTTGAGCTATGTTTCCTCACCTATAGCAAAAGTATGGAGAGAACAATATATTTGGAGCAAATAAATCTGGCTTACCTCATCTACAAACTGGGGAGAATAGTATTTTTTACTCTGTCAGTCAGTCAGTTCAGTCGCTCAGTCAAGTCCGACTCTTTGCGACCCCATGAATCACAGCACACCAGGCCTCCCTGTCCATCACCAACTCCCGGAGTTCACCAAACTCATGTCCATTGAGTCAGTGATGCCTTCCAGCCATCTCATCCTCTGTCATCCCCTTCTCCTGCCTTCAATCTTTCCCAGCATCAGAGTCTTTTCCAATGAGTCAACTCTTCACATGAGGTGGCCAAAGTACTGGAGTTTCAGCTTTAGGATCAGTCCTTCCAATGAACATCCAGGACTGACTTCCTTTAGAAAGGACTGGTTGGATCTCCTTGCAGTCCAAGGGACTGTCAAGGGTCTTCTCTAACACCACAGTTCAACAGCATCAATTCTTCAGCACTCAGCTTTCTTCACAGTCCAACTCTCACATCCATACATGATCACTGGAAAAACCATAGCCTTGACTAGATGGACCTTTGTTGACAAAGTAATGTCTGCTTTTTAATATACTATCTAGGTTGGTCATAACTTTCCTTCCAAGGAATAAGCATCTTTTAATTTCATGGCTGCAATCACCATCTGCGGTGATTCTGGCGCCCCCCAAGATAAAGTCTGGCACTGTTTCCACTGTTTCCCCATCTATTTCCCATGAAGTGATGGGACCAGATGCCGTGATCTTTGTTTTCTGAATGTTGAGCTTTAAGCCAACTTTTTCACTCTCCTCTTTCACTTTCATCACTTTCATTTTAACCTGTAGTAGTTACAAATACAAAATGCACATAAAGCAACCCCCAAATATGCCTGGTATGTAATACAAGTTCAATGAATAATGGCTCTTCTGATGTGTTTTTCCTAATACGATAAATACAGTGAGGTGAAATGACTTTTGGCTAACAAAAGAGAGTCAACATATTTAGTACATGAGTGTCTTAAAGCTTTGAATAAAATGGTAATTAGAGGCTGGCACATTAAATTTTGAGAAAACTAGTGACCAAAGAGTCAGAAAGATCACGGCCCATGTGCAGAACACGAGTCAGTTGTCTGGAGAAACTCAGAATTTCCTGACACTGAAGCTTGAGAGAAATTTTAGGAAAGGGACAATGGTTTAGGAAGTGGGTCATATTCTCAACCAAAGACCTCAAATGAGTAACAAATGTCCTAAACCATCTCTTATTGTCATAACTTCCCTCAGGGACATATTTCCAAAACCAAATTTTGAGGGGGGAAAACCCCAAACAGTCAATTTTATCAGAATCAATTAAATAAAATCCAAACAAGCAGTATTCTAATGATTTAACTTGACCCAGTAACAACTTTAAAGATCCACAGGGATGAATGACTGTATCCTTTATGTGTTCCTCTGCCCTTTGCTCACCCAAGGGCCTACTAACACTCCAGGATGTGTGCAAAACCATCCAAGAGATAAGGGAAGAAAATATGGCAAATTTACCCATCCCTTGAAGGGAACAACAGAGGATGAGATGGTTGGATGGCATCACCAACTCAATGGACATGAGTTTGAGCAAGCTTCAGGAGATGGTGAAGGACAGGAAAGCGTGGTGTGCTGCAGTCCATGGGTTCACAAAGACTTGGATATGACTGAGTGACTTAACAATAACAATTCTGGTTTTGTTTCACAAAGTATATATTTTCTTGGTACTATATGCATATAATCAATTAATAAATGAATATACCTATATTTGCCAAATATGCTCAAAATGTTTTTTAACTAAAATGATTTTTAAAAAACCCTCTGTTTTGGTCGATCATCTATGAATTTTGAATTAATTGTTTTTGTCACAGTTCACCTTTTGATGAGAGTTGCCATGCAGGCCGCTAAGGTTATGAACTCTAACTGACCAGAGTCTGTGAAGTTTCAATTTTCAGTTTCACTTGAATTTGGGAGCTGATAAGCAGAAAGGATGCCAATAATTGAGTAAATTACAGTGTTCATGTTCAAATGCCACCAAGGTCAGACAAGCACAGCTGAGCTGCAGCTGTTAGAAGATGCCATCCCAGTTCTGTGTTCCTCATGGAGTGCATGGCATCTCCACTTGATGTCGCTGGTGGCTACTGCCTTAACCCGGGTGTTTGATGCACAGTGTATATGTGTGCTAAGCCGCTCACTTGCATCTGACTCTTGGCAACCCCACAGACTGTAGACTGCCAGACTCCTCTGTCCATGGGATTCTCCAGGCAAGAATTGGAGTGGGATGCCTTTTCCCATGCCAGGAGATCTTCCCAACCCAGGGACCCAACCCATATCTCCTGTGCCTCCTGCATTGGCAGGTGAATTCTTTACCACTTGTGCCACCTGGGAAGCCCCCTTGATGCACAGTAGGTACTCTCAGTCGCTTACGTGACTCTCCTCAAAGGTTCTCCTTAGGGGCTCAACTGTTTTGTCCCAGGTGCTGTCCCATTTGCTCCAGCTTAGTCATCCCTGGGGCTGATTGGATCTTGCAGTCCACAGGACTCTCAAGAGTCAGCTCTGCCACAAGGGACGCCCAAGAGAGAGCAAATGTTTGGTCAAATTTAGCTAACACAGTTCCCTTAAAGCAATCGCAAAATCATGCTATCATATCAGCACTATGCTAAGATCTCTAAGATCCTATCAGTCAATCCTAAAGGAAATCAATCCTGAATATTCATTGGAAGGACTAATGCTGAATCTGAAGCTCCAATAATTTGGCCACCTGATGTAAAGAGCTGACTATGGGAAAATATCCCGATGTTAAGAAAGATTGAGGGCAGGAGGAGAACGGGGTGACAGAGGATGGATGGTTTGATGGTATCACTGACTCAATGGACACGAGTTTGAACAAACTCAGGAAGATAGGGAAAGACAGGGAAGCTTGACGTGCTACAGTCCATGGGGTGGCAAAGATTTGGACATGACTGAGCAACTGAATAAAGGATCTCTAAAACCAGATAAACAACAAGATCTCTAAAATTTATGTTTTAGAAAAGAGAGGTGACACCAAGGAAAAATTAAGCATTATGACAAAGGATATTCAATTCCCTTCCTCATGTTGGAGTGAAATTCCACAATCTATTGGAGGGAATGCGGTTGAACAGAAACCGTCTGCATATATCACTCATCTACCATGAAATACCATCACCCAATATGGTGGCTTGTGGGTGACCTCTGATGTCCAGGGTCTAGTTTCCAAACCCAACGCCTGCCATACAGCTGCTGTGTGACCTTGGGCAACTCAAGTTGACCCCTAGCATCTGAGAATAGCACCTACCTTGAAGGTTTGTTGTAAGAGTAAAATGACTTGCCCTATATGGAGTACTTAAAATAAGCACTTATTAAACTTTCAGTAAATATTAGCTATTATTATCAGTGCTTCTCTCTCATTCCCTTCGTGCAGTGTTTCTGTTGAAAATGGACTTTTTCTTTTTTTGGAGGTAGCTACTCATAGGGAGATTCCATACCCAATAGAACATGCGAGAACATCCTTACCCAGAGCTTTGGTTACTACATTGGAATCACTTCTGCTCGCTGGTTTCTTGTAGAATCATGACCCTAAACCACCCTCCTGTTTTTCAGAGTTCATGGTCAACCGAGTTCTCCCTTTGACCACACAGACGTCTTCTTCCAGTCCGTTCAGTACTTCCAGTCCTGTTCCCAACCGCATGTGCTGTCAGTGATGATATGGTGCAGGGGGCACTCTTCCTCCCTCCAGCTCTCTGGACCACAGTTCCCAAGCCACACAGACATGCTCTTTTCCTCTCTAAACCTCATCCCAAACTTTCCACTCCGTTCACGTGATGATGGTGGCTCAGCTCTGCCTACTTGGACTCCGTGTGTGTATTCAGCTTTTTGCCTCTTCTCGGAATTGGACTGAAAGCCTGTTTTACTTTGCTCTTTTATAATTTTTCTTTTGCCTAGTTTGACAGTATTTAAAGCTGATTGTTCTTAAAATCTTCTAAGTAGCCCATTGTCTTTTTCTCTGGGGGCCAGCATTAGGAAATACTTTCAATACGAAATAAGAAACTTAGCAGTCTATTAAGTGTGTTGCTGCTGGCTTCATTGGAGACACCCAAGTCGGAAATCCACTGGGCATTCACATCCAGGTCAAGACTATTCAGTGAAGTGTCTTTATCTGACAAATTTTGAAAGACCCTTTTTAAAATATGGCTTTTTACTTAATGCTTGAATAGTATTTCCTACATCAAAGTCGTCCCAGTCTAGATTCTCAAGCACCAATATTCTAGCAACATAATTAATAAAGATCCAGAACTTGTGCGAACGGGACTTAAGATTCAAATCTACGTTACTAGCTGAGGAAGGCAGATGATGAGTCTTTTGTTTTGAATCTGCAGAATGGGGATAAAAACGTCTTTATCACAGGACCTGGGAAAGATTAATGATAAGATAAATAAGATGCCCAGTACCACGACTGGCATATAAAAGATGCTTAATAAAGAGTTATGATTATTCTCAGTCCTTCAGGACAGTATAATTTATTTCCCAGCAATGAGTCTGCACTTTATTCCCTTTTGATTGGGAATTTATGAGCTCAGTGTCCTGACACCAGTTAGCTCATGCTGACCAAAAGCTATGATCAGCAGTTATATAGATGTCTGTATTTGAAATCAGGAAAATAAATAATTTGGAAGTGGAGAGTGGAGCAAATCTTTTACACAATGAAGTCCATGGGTGAAAAATTACACAAGTGAGCGATGACAAGTAGGTACTATTAAAGAGCTTGGGTTTTGGAGTCAGCTGACCACAAGCAAGCTTTTGAACCACTATGAGGTTTGGGCTCATCCTCTGAGAATGTTGATAATATAGTGTGCCTTCCTGGGGTTATTGTGATGATGAAAATGGAGATAATATGTAAACTTCCTAGCACTGGCCCAGGACACAGTAGGTTCCCCACAAATGATCATTTTCGGCTCTTCCTTTATGGCCAAGTGGTGGGAACCACTGTTTTATCCCCCCATACACTCACCAACACACACATGCCTGGGAAGAAGTTTTATTCCTGAGAATGACAGCCTCGTCTATCATTACTAGCAGGTGATTAGGTTAGACTGCAAGCCTGAGCCTGGGAGATTCCGTGTTGGCTCCTGTAGATCTAATTAATCTCACAGCTCCGTCCTGATTTCCTAAACAGGAGGCCACTCTCAAAATTCCTTCAGAAAACATATTCCTTTTTGTTTTCTCTCACTCACGTTTTAACTTCTAAAATGGACTCTGTTGTATTCTGGCAGGCTTCTGGCGTCCTTCAGTGGCCACCACCTCACCTCTCATCCTGATGGGCTCCTGAAAGCCTCGTGCAACTTTTTTGTGTGTCCATCAGCATCTTAAATCTCCCCTTTCTGTCCTTGAGAGAAAAGTGCTTCTAAGAGCTGGGGGAGGAGCGTGCTGGGGAAAAGCCTCAGAATCATCCTGGCTGAATCTGGTATTTGCTTCAATCTTTGATCTCGGATGCAGTAAAGTGTCAGCCAGACCAAAGTCATTTTATACATAGGCCTGCATAAGTGAAGTGGAGGGACTTCATGGTTAATTGATTAAAACGTTCCATAGAAGGTGTGAGATCAAAGGGCTGCTGGCTGGTTTTATATTTCGCTGGGGTCCCACAGGCCATGTGGGTGACACAAATGACCTTGGGCGTGAAAGTATTCAAAGGCTGATGTTTGTTTGTTTTATTCCAAAACGCGATTTGTGTTTCCCAGGGCTGCCTGGTGACAGGTCGTATTGTAGGCTCCCTACAGCCTTAGTCTGTGTTTAAGTGAGGGGAGGGGGTGCTCCATTGGAACAGCCACCGTAGGCAAGAGGGCATGACCCTGTCATGTTGCCATCAGCACCTCTTTCTGCCAAACCCCAAGGAAACAGACTCCATTATGTTACTGGAAGGCAAAGACCACAGTTTCTTCTCTTTTTTCTTATTTCCAGTAAGAGTCAAGGAGAGGTTCACAAAATCTGGGGTCAGTCCATAGACATGAGACAAAAGAGAAATCAGAAATTTCCCCATTGTCCCAACTGTCCTGGTAAGAGGGGCAATATCTGCTGGGCAGACGTTTTTATCAAAGTCCTCTAGCGACAGGAAATTTAGCAGAGGAAGAAGTCACGGGAGAGGGTCTGCTGTCCAGAGAACCATCATCAGCTATCTTTGGTGACATGGAGCCTTAATAATGGAACAGCTATCATTTATTGAGGAGCTGCCCTTGGCCAGACACCAGCGCCAGTGCAGCCTACCACCTGCAAAGTCTCATTCATCCTCCTTCTTAATGGACACAGTGGAGGCCAGAGTGTGGAGCTGACTGCCTAAGAGCACACAGTTTGGGCTGAGATTTGAATGCATGTTGTTTGGTCTCTGCTCTCCACACCTCCTCAGTCACCTGGTGATGGGATGAATAGTGTCCATCACACAAGACTGATATGGGGAAGTCCTGGCCTCAGAGTGTGACTGTACTCCACGATGGGGTCGTTAAAGGGGTCATTAAGTTAATGTGAATTTATTTGTTGTTGTGATTCAGTTGCTCAGTCATGTTCGACTCTTTGCAACCCCATAACTGCAACATGCCAGGCTTCCCTGTCCTTCACTATCTCCTAGAGTTTGCTCAGACTGATGTCCATTGAGTCAATGATGACATCCGACCACCTCATCCTATGTTGCCCCCTTCTCTTGCCCTCAATCTTTCCCAGCATCAGGGTCTTTGGGTGTCCTTATACAAAGGAGAGATTTGGACACGGACTGTTAAGAGGGAAGACCATGGGAAAACAGGAGAAGAAGGATGTCTCAAGGCCTCAGAAGAAACCAATCCTGCTGATATCTTGATCTTTCAGCCTTCTGTAGAAGTGTGGAAAAAATACATCGCTGTTGTTTAAGCCACCTGGTCTATGACACTTGGTTATGGCAGTCTTGATAAATTAATACATACTCCTAGAGTTTGCCTGTTTCCCAAAGGAACAATCCAGGCAGGCAGATGCTAGACACATATCCCTCCAACGTGTAAGATTTCCGCAGTGAACTTATCAAAGAGTTGCTTTTTAAGGTACTTGTGTATAAGTCCTGTTGAAAGAATATTGGTTCTTGTATGGTGAAGATCTGATCATGGTACAGAAGGTTCTGGATAAAGATTTTACATCCTTTGAGAAGCCTTCCCTAACCCCACACCTCCAGATCAATCCCTTTTTTGTACCTGAAGAACTGATGCATACCTCCTTCTCACCACTTAACATCCTTCCCTATAATTACTAATTTAACTCTGTATCCTACGCCCAAAATGGCTTCAAATTCTGAACTTGTCTTATTTGGCTTTGTGTTGTCAAGACAAAAAAAAAAAAAAGAAAGATTTAGTTCAGGATAGTTAAAGGAATCAGTGAAGGCAGATAGACACTCCTGAAGGAGCCTACCCTCCACCACGATTACCTTGGCAGGTACACAGTGACGTCAATGGACTCAGGTGAAACTTCTGACTTAGGAGCAGAAATAGAAAGGAGGGATTCTCTTTCAAAAATGGAAGAGCCTGCGGCCTTCTGAGCTTGTCAGAAGGAATGCTGATGCAGGTGCTTGACTCCCAGAGAATAGGAAAGCTTGGGGCATGCACAGGATGTGGGCAGAAAGGGAGCTGCGGGGGAGAAATCAGGCAAGGTGTGTGCAAAGGGCCCTAGTCCACTGGACAGGGCCTAGGTGGGGTGGACGGGCTGGCAGAGCCCAGTAGTCTGGCAGGCCGGACCCAAAGCCTATGGGGCGCCCACCATGTGGCCCTGCCTCCAGTGTACTGTGGCGATAGGGACTTTTAAGCAGTTCCCTGCTTCTTTTTCCTTTTCCCTTCCTTTGCCTCTTAGTCCTGCCTTCTTTCTCACTTTCCTCATCTCTCTCTTTTTCCCTTGAATTTCTGTCCTGCTTGTATCCTTTCAAATTTAGTTGAAATCTCTAGCCTCTTTCACTTATGCAAAGATAATGGTGGGCAGTAGCTGCGTTGGCAGCATATCCTGAGTTCTGTATAAGGGCCTCCCCTTATGGAGGGTGACTATGAGGAGTCCCCCTAAAAAGCAAACATCTTGGGCTTGCTTTTTCAACAACCATAGCCTAACTTGTACCCTTCTTATCAAAACTATAGAGTCTTGTGTTTTTCCTTAAGAAAGGGGACTCTGTTCTTTTGTGTGACTCTTAGAGATCAGAGTTACAAGCTCTGAAGAATATTATGTTGTGCTTGGTCACTCAGTCATGTCCAACTCTTTGCAGTCCCATGGACTGTAGCCCTCCAGGCTCCTCTGTTCATGGGGATTCTCCAGACAAGAAGACTGGAGTGGGTTGCCATGCCCTCCTCCAGAGGATCTTCCCAACTCAGAGATCAAACTCAGGTCTCCTGCATTGCATATGGATTCTTTACCATCTGAGCCACCAGGGAAGCTTAGGAGGGAGCAGAACTGTCAGCTAAGGGCTGTTGGTAGAAGTATAGTCAGTAGATATTTGAGTGAGATCTCAGCATGGCTCCTTGGATGCTGTTCTTTCTCATTCAACTCTTTCCCTGGTCATGCAAACTATAACATTTGAACTGTGCACTCTACCCTGACAGGCTGTTTTCTTCTTTATAGTCCAAGACTCTATCAAGGAATGGTGGCTTTAACAACAGATATTTATTTCTCACCGTTCTGGAGTCTAGAAAGTACAAGATCAAGGTGTTAGAAGATCTGGCTCCTGGTGAGGGATTATTTTCTCACTTGTAGACAGTCACCTTCCCACTGTGTGTTTACATGACCATTCCTCTGTGCATTTATATTAATAGAAAGAGGTAGAGATTTCTCTTTCAGTCTATTTTTATAGGGACGCTAATCTCTTCATGAAGGCCCCATCATCATGACCTCTTCTAATCCTAATTATCTCTCAAGGGCTCTGCTGCAAATATCACGTTAGGGGTTAGAGCATCAACATAGGATTTGCAGAGATTACAAACACTCAGCCAGAAGAGGTAGCAAAACTAAAATGGATTATGTAATCTACATCCATACAGAGTAACACAGTGAAAACCTTAATATACTATTAGCTATTGATGTTTTACTATAAATGTTAGATTTTCTAAAATAGAACACACAAAATGATTTTTTCCTTTTCCCAACATTTTCACTTTTACTTTGTGTCGAAGGCAGCAACAGCAGTAGAAGCCACCTTAGAGACCTCCTGTCTTGGAAAATGCAGGATCTTTTGGCTCTAAGACAAGTTGCACTAGCAAAGAGACAGTCAGTTGAGACATAGTAGAATAATATCAGTTGAAAAAAGAAGTTTGGCAGGCCAGAAATACACACCCACATCAGATTAAATTTTGACTGGTGTCCTGGGGTAATTGTTCAACCCTTTCCAGACTGTGCCTTTGTGGGTGAAAACTTAAACTGAACATTTTAACAAGTGGTTAAAAAATCGGATTTTCAAATCTGTGAAGTCATTGCCTCTTCCCAACAGGAAGAGACTGGGAGGCAGCTCTCCTGTCACAGGCTGGCTGGTGAATTCCTCCGGGTTGATCTTACAACTCACAGAGCTATTCATCATTTTAGTGAGCATCCTCGGAGGGGGCCCCTGGTGATTTACATGCTCCAGATAAATTATGATGCCTCTCATGATGTTATCATCATTTCGGCTCACGGATTTGAACACTTTCTGGGAGAGGACTTTTTTCACCCTTTCTTAAATGATGAACAACCCCCAGACAGATTATATTGTAGTTGTCAAGAAAAAAGATATAGGTATGTTTTCTTAAAGATAAACAACTTGGCCACCATAGCTAGTTGGCCCAGCAACAGGAAAATGTTGTCCATTGAGAGTTCACTGTTTATCCCACCTGGAAAAGATCATCAAACTTGCTTGGTCTTTTATTTCTATTCTATTTAATGATGAATTCTCTCCTGTAGTTTTACCAGGCTATTCTATCTCTAACAGAGGCTATCTTAAATAAAGCAAAATGGAATACGCTTCTCGATTCCAATAAATTTACAAGGTATCATGTTCAGCTTTGACTTAATTTGACCCTGAGTAGACAGGGCTTTGCATTCTGCTCTGGTCACAAACCAGGTGATGGAAAAGGTATTTTCCTTTTCCTGAGCCTGTCTTGGGGCTTCTTTTGGTGGTATATCTCACCAAAATCTTTTGGCGCTAGACAATAAACTTCCAAGATGAGTGTGATGGGCAGAATAATATCCCCACCTCAAAGATGTCTATGTCCTAATTCCTGGGACCTATGATTATACTGAAACTTCCCTGGTGATCTAGATGGTGAAAAATCTGCCTGCAATGCAGGAGACCCAGGTTTGATCCCTGGGTTGGGAAGATCCCCTGGGGAAGGGGATGGCTACCCACTCCAGTATTCTTGGCTGGACAATTCCGTGGACATAGGAACCTGGCCGGCTATAGCCCATGGCATCACAAAAAGTCGGACACGACTGAGTGGCTAACACTTATGAATGTGTTCTGCTATGTGTTTTTATATATTTTGCATATAAAATATACTATGTTTTATTGCTTTGGGAATTAAGGTTGCAGATAAAATTGTTTGCTAATTAGCTGATATTGAAATGGGAAAGAGGTCCTGGATTATACCGGTGGGCCTGATAGAATTATGGTGGTCCTTAAAAATGGAAAAAGAAGGCAATGTTCTGTTTAGAGTGATGCAACCTGAGAGATGGCACTGGTGGTAAAGAACCCACCTGCCAATGCAGGAGACGTAAAAGACAATGGTTTGATCCCCCAGGTCAGGAAGAAACCCCTGGAGGAGGGCATGGCTACCACTCCAGTATTCTTGCCTGGAGTATCCCAGGGACAGAGGAGCCTGGCAGGCTACAGCGCCTAGGGTAGCACGGAGTCAGACACAACTAAAGTGACTTAGCACGCACGAACATACAACTTGAGGGAAATCTGACTGGCCATTGCTGGCTTTGAAGATAAGGATGGCAACCACAAGCCAAGAAAAGAAGGTGGCCTCTAAAAACTGGAAAAGCAAGAAAATGTATTTTTGCCTCAAGCCTTCAGAGAGAAATGCAGCCTGCCAACACCTTGATCATAGTCCAGTGGGACAAATATGGGCTTCCAACCTCCAGAACTGTGAGTTAATAAATTTGCATTGTCAACATTCATGGTGTTTGTTAAAGCATCAATGGGAAACTAATCAAAGGAGACACATTTGAATTGTCTTTTACTTTGAACACCCAGCCCAATGCTGGCACATAGCAGCCACTTAATAAATGCTGGGTGAATGAATGAATGATGTCCACATGTTACAGAGCAAACATCCTGTCTTTCAAAGTCTCTGATCCCACTGAAGCACTCTCAGTTCCTCTCTGCAGACGCTTCTAGTTCTCTTTCACCCACACAGAGTTGGGAACTGTTCCTTGGGCGCCAATGAGCCAGTCTGCTCCCTTTGACAGCTCAGTCACAGCCCCTGGATACTCTTAGATGATCCATCATTACTTCAAAGGGAAGGGTCACCAGGTTTCTCATCTCTGTAGCCTCATCCTATTCTTTTGTTCACCTTGATGTTCAGAGCCCAGCATGCCTGTAGCTTCCCAGCGCACCACTGCGCTGCTATGATATGGCCACATCCGTGATACGCAGGTGCTGCTTATGTTTTGTCATGTTTCCTGTGTTTTGTTTGTTTTATCATGGGTATATCCGTATGCTCTTGGTTCAGGTGACAAGCTCATGTTTGTCGTTCAAAAATCACATCATACAGTATTTCCAGGAGACTTCTTTGACCCCTTGGATATAACTATTTAAATCTTCCTACTGGCTTTTCTTTTAAACTTCCTTACTATGGTTATTGAATCGTTTAGTTTTTATTGTAAAACTTGGCTTCCTCCTTTTCTTTCTTGTCATTTTAATATTAACAACCTATGCATAGTAACAGTATCTTTTACACAGAAGGTTTTTAATTATTATGTAATAATTAAGGAATACATGGTAGTTAGGAATTTGACCTTTGAAATTTTAAGTAAAAGGATATTTACATCTAAATTGGGAAAAGCAGACAGAATTTTCACCTAAAAGAGAAGAAGCTTCTATTGTATTATCACTGGGCCTGGAGATTTAGGAAAACAAACCATTAAGCTTTATTTTTTAATAGTAAGTTTTATAACTAATACAAATCACCAATGTATTGTCAGAAGGATTTTGTTTATTTTGGGTTGTGAAGTTGGGGCTGAATTAGATAGTGTGTGGTAGTTAATTCAGAGCAGACGTTTTGTATGACTAAAATTTCATAGTGTGTGTTCTCGCTTAAAGTAAAGAAAAGGAAAGGGAAAAAACAAAAGGATTCCTAAAGCTGGTAAATTGTGTTTAATGGAATCAGTTAAAATTACTGGTTTGTCAGATTGAAAATTTTGAGAAAAACATTACCTCCAAAACTTTTATTTTTTTCGTGTCTGTTGAAATCTCTTTGAAATGAGCATAGATTGAGAGGAGAAGGTTAAGGTCAAGTTTATATAACTGAATCAACTGACTTGATGATTATTTTGGCTGTCCTCATGATTGATTTCTCTGTGTCATTCAGAATTAATCCAGAGAAAACTCAGGTAATCAGATCAGCTGAGTCTGAGTCTCGTCTGACGACCATATGTGACATGGCTAAGGAGTTACTTTCTTCTCATGCCATGACCACTGATCATCAACCAAAAGGGGAATCATTGGGTTTTCCCCATGGAATTATGATTAAGGAAGGAAGAGGGGACTGAGTTTTAGTTGCATTCGAGCATAAAGGAAATAGCAACCACGTTCTTTTCAAATGATCGGTATCATAGAGCCTGTTTTCAGGATATCGTGGGTCCATAATTTGAAACTGTAATTCATCACTGCATTATTTTCAGTGATGTAAGCATTCCTATGGAATTTTGAATATTCTTTCATTAGAAGAAGAGTCCATGACTCGCATAAAAAGGATATAGTCTCGCTGACATCACTTAGAATGAATTCTGTATTCTAGCAGCTTACAGAGATGTATAAGCCCTTGGCAGAGAAGCACTAAGACTGTGAGATTAACAAAGTAAAATACAGGATACCCACTTAAACTTGTATTTCATATAAACCACAAAACTTTTAGTTAAAGTGTGTCTCACATATTGCAAAAGACATAGTTACATTGAAGAAAAAAAAAAAAACTGTTTATCTGATATTTAACCAGACAGTTCTATTTTATTTGGCAGGCTTCACAGGTATGCTCTGGTATATGCTATCTTTAATGGCTTTAAACAACTGCAATTGTAGCAGCATGTGTGTGAGCCCAGCTAAATGTCGTTTTAATGACCATATTTAATTATCTGATTAGTGGAGTTGTAATTTAAAGGATGATAAATAAGGACGAAGACTCAAATGTGTTTACTAAAAGTTAGTAAGTCTAGTTTGGAAAGAGGATGACACTAAGTAATGACTCTGGGAATTGTGCTGGAAAAATTTATGATAGTCACATAGTACTTTGTATTCCATTTGATATATTAGATGGGATTACTGCCATACACGGAGAAGAAAAATATACCTCTTGGATATTTTGGTAGCTAAGATGATAGAGTGAACTTGTTCAAGGAAGTGTGGGAGTAGAAGAAGCAGCTTAGAGTTGGAGTTCATCTGAATAACAATTTCCCAAATGGGTCAGTATTTTTAAGAAAATAGATTTTGATCATTGAAGTCCGGGAGGAAACCACGTGGTTTATCCAAAATGACCTTCGAAATGCAAATGCCCAAGTGATTTGCGTCACTTTTATACTCTGAATTTCCAGTTAATCGCTACTTGCTGGATTATTTGGGGGAAAACAGCTGGCTTTTGTAATTATTATGGGATTGGAATCGATATAAAGAAGACACTCTGTTCTTTTAAACATGTCTTATGTACCTTCATAAACAACCTGCTGCACCCTCCCACCAGCTATCGCCTCACTATCCCCTTTTAATCATAGGCTCTATCTCTAATAACTCTGAAAAAACTCCAGCCAAAGAGACAGTCATCTGGATATTTGAAAAACAAACAGACATTTGGGTCTTTGGCCATGATCAAGCCAGTTATATCTTTTTTGAAAACGCTTGGCTTTGCATAGATAAATTCACAATACCAAAACGTGCCTGAAAAGATTATCTGAAGAGTCTCTTGCTTCTGAACAGGTTAATGCCTAAACCAGAGTTGCTAGATAGCAGCATTCATGACATTTTGGACAGATAATTCGTTGTTTTTGGAGAGCTGTCTTGCACTTTGTTCCATGTGCAGCAGAATCTTTGGCCCCTACCCACAGGATGCAAGAAGGCCCTTCACCTCCCAGTCCTGACAACCTAGAAAGTCTCCAGACATTGCCAAATGACCCTAGCGGAGGTCAGTTAAGAAACACTGACCTAAGCTATCCAGTATTAATCGTTTCATTGTGTAGCAACTAGCTGGGAGGGAGGTGGCGGGTGGCAGTGAGAGCTGAATTTAGACTAGGAGTTGTAACAGAGTGGCGCAGATGGGATCGGGCAGGGATAGTAGACGGAAGGAGGGTAAGAGCAGCAGATTAGCAGCAGCCATCACCGTTCTGTTCATTCGTGCATGTATGCGTGCATTTGGCATTCTTCATTCATTCATTTGTTAGTTGAAGGAACTGTTCCAAGGGCTGGGGATTCAGTAGGAAAGCAAATACAAATTCTCTGCTCTAAAGGAGCTTATATTCAAGTGGAATGCAGCAGAGAATGAATGAGAAGGTCACTAATGTATTAGGTGTTAAATCACCAGGGGAGGATGTTAGCCTGTGTCTCGTTAGGAGGACAGAAAACACACCAGCAATTTTGACCGCAAAAATGTCATATAGAGAAAGGGTTGACAGGGTGTGGTGGTGGTGGGTTAGCTGCTAAGTCGTGTCTGACTCTTGCAACCCCATGAATCCGCCAGGTAAAGGAGGACAACAAAGGCTATAAAAATGAAGAGAGGACACTAAGGTTACATAGATATAGAACTTTAGGGAGCTGCTGCTACCCCCAGGGCTGGGGGAGCAAGGGGAACAGAAGGGAGTGACTAGAACCTGGAACCTAAGAAAAGGTGGTGGTGGTGGTAGGATCCAGGTCACTGAGTAGATGGCCCCGCTGGCTGCTGTTGATGCCTATGGGGCTGGGGTTAAGTTTAGAGGGAGCTAGGGGTGACTGGCTCATCCCTGTCTCTGAGGGCTGTGGTAAGGCTGCTTCTGAAAATATGGAACCAATCTGTTCACTGAAACCAGCAGCTGAGCTGGCCTGACACTGACAAGAAGGGCAAACCAACCAAAGGGGCGAGTCAGCGCCTTACCTTAGCAGCTCTCTGGCGCCCCCTATTGGCAGCGTTTAATAGGGAGTCAACTGTGGCAGCAAAAATGTAGCCTGCAAAGACCCATCTCCAGCGTCACACAGGACAATGTGGAACAGAAGGTTGAAGCTGAGTCAGAGCCACAGAACCCACGTAGGAAGGCTATTGCTTTACATAGGAGTAGCTTGGAGCCTACTCCACCCTGACCCAGAAACTGCCTTGGGCATCGATGTGCTTCAGAAGAATCACACACTCTACTATGTAATTATCTCCAAATACAGGGGCAGCCTGATTACCTTTCTCATCACAAAGTGTTTCTTAAGTGAGTAAATGAATGAATTCAATGATGCCTTTATCATAACGATGTTGTTATTTTTCTGAATTACTTCATTTAATCTCAAACTCGAGTTTTAAGTTGTGTTTAAAATTGAACACAAGTGCCCTGAAAATTACCACACCAGATAAGATTGTAGCATTAGCAACTTTTTCAGCTTATGTTATTACCACGTGTGTGTGTGCGTGTGTATGTGTGTGTATTTGTGTCTGTTTCAATCTGATTAAAAAAATATTAACTAGATACCCAGTAAGTGCAAATCTGTGTGTCAGATGCTACATGGAACCTGAAAGAATTAAACCAGTCCCTAAAGTACTCAGAGTATTGATTTCTATGAGTGCCATCTGGCACTTATCACTATTTTTAAAAGGTCTTTTCTTTGATTTATTGAGGTACCTTGAATCCTATTCTTTTCTGTTTTTAAAGATATTAACAATGTATGTCCGCCCCCACCTCACTTCAGACTCCAGCTTCATCTCTTTTATGAGTAGAATAAAGAGATTTCCTCCCAGAAGTAACCCTTTGGTAGTAATTCTCTAAAGAGAGAAATGAACTCTTTCAGACTCCCAGGGCACCATAGCTAAATGTTCTGTAAAACTCCTTCCTAATTACTACCTGGAGAGAGACTTGGCATCTGGAGAAAAGCACTCAAGGTGTATACACTTATTTCCTTCATTGTAATCTCAAAAAGGGGCATGAGTTCACCACTCTAAAGAGAAGGAAGCCTCAGACATGCTTATTCAAAAATAAGAATATGATGAGTCTGTGTACCAGGGGTTAATAAACCCCCAACATATTTTGGAAATTTGGCTCCTCAGATAATCTGAGTATTTGTTATGGAATTGGTCGACAGGATGTGCACCAAGGTTTTAACCTGTCTTGGACAGGAAGGTTCTTTTTCCAATTCACATGTGCAATAAAGAAACTCATGCTCGGCTTCCATTGTTTAAGAATCTGTCTTACAATACAAGAGACATTGGTTTGATCCCTGGCCCCAGAAGATTCCACATGCTGCAGAGCAGCTAAGCCTGCACCCCACAACTGCTGTGCCAACACAACGGCCAAAGGATGGAGAAGGGGAGCCTAGTTCACAGGTCAACTTCTCAACCCAATAGGGGTGGAGAAAGCAAATACACAAGAGAGTGGAAGTAAAAAGGAAGGATTTGGAAAGAATGGGAGGAATATTCATGACTTATCTGAGAACAGGGTGTGGTTTGGACTTGGAACAGGTGCAGCTCTCCTTTCCAGTCCTCGCATGGGCTTTTCCAGTTAGTGTCATGGCAATCGTCACAGCCCTGGCACCTGTGGGCGTGTCACTTAGCATATGCTAATGTATTACAATGAGTGTATAATGAGGCTCAAGGTCTGCTGAAAGCTAAATCTCCTACCATCAAACAGATTCTTGTTTTTTTCTCTCTGCAGCTTTCTCCTGAAGCTTAGATAGGAATAGTTGGTTTTTATTTGAGGGAGGGGTGCAGAATAGATTCTAGGGCAATAGCCTTGGTAATATATTGCCTGCAGCACTGAAAGGATGCAGGGAGAAGGCTGTTGGGTTGGGGGCTACCCTGGCTAGGGCTATTAGACTAACTTTGGTTGTTAAAGGTGACCTTCTTTAGCCCACTCTGAAAGATGCTGATACATACTTCAGATGCTGTTAAATTTAATCTCATATCTTGCCTTCTTGGAGAAGCATTCTGGGGTTTCCCAGGTGGTTGTGTGGTAAAGAATTGGCCTGCCAATGCAGGAGATGCAGGTTCCATCCCTGGTTGGGGAGAAGCCCTTGGAGGAGGAAATGGCAACCCACTCCAGTATTCTTGCCTGGAGAATCCCCAGGGACAGAGGAGCCTGAGGGACTACAGTCCACGGGGTCTCAAAGAGTCAGACACGACTGAGCACGCAGCACATGGGGGCACTTGCTGCCACCTCTACAAGGATTCAGTCATGTGATGCTGCTGCTGCCAAGCTTCAGTGCTCCCTGATAGAGTGCAGGGTGGAGAGCAGAAATGAGGCACTCTGCTCTGGGAAAAACTCACACCTGGCGAGGTTTTGGCGTTAGTAACCTTCTTCTGAAATTTAAAACTTTCTTCCCCTGTTGCTTCAACGTATTTTGTAGGCCCAATAATATCTTGCTCAACATGTGTGATTTTTTAATATTCTCTGATTTAGGCTTTTAGGGAGGAAGGCCTACAGTGTTCTTTGGGTTGCTTCATTATTGATATTCTCCAGATCCTCACCACTTATTTTGCCAAAGATCTTTGCATTTTAAATTCAGAATTTTGCTTCTGAAAAGGTTTGAAAAACTAGCAGGTAGTATTATTCATGTCTCATGTGATTCCTCTACTTTGTAATCAGGCCATCACTGAAAGGCCATTATAGACCACAGTGAATGATTTATTCAGGCTAGACAAGTCTAGGGGTAAATATAACCCAAAGGGACAAGCAGAAATACAATTTAAATACTGGGGCCCAAAGAAAATTTCTTACAGAGACGCTTTTTCTTTACGTTGAGGTAAAATTCTCCAGCAGAGAGAATTTCTCTTGACGTTTGCAAGTCCTACTCATGTTTTTTGGTGCAGGAATGATGAAAATGCAAATGGTCTATTATGTCTGGTCAAAACCAATTTTTCAAAGCAGCTCAGCAGATGTATTATGTTATAGTCATTTCCCTCCACTTGTTATTTGGTCAAGATAAGCACTCCCATCAATGCTGATTGTATTTAGTCTGGCCATATTTTTTGTCCATGTTTCAATGCTGATCCTATTTCCTGCTTTTAACCGTACAGATATATGATAATAAAGAAAATAATTTTGCTAGCAATTGAATTACAAAATGTGTTCCGTTCTCCATTAATAAAACCTCTATCTGGTTAAACATCATCAGTAAATAGCCTTTATATTTTTCCTTTCTTCAGTTTACCAACTGACAATAGAAAACGTTAACTGAGGTTGAAGGCTTCAAAACCAAAAAAATAAGACAGACGGAGAGATGGTTAGTCAGCGCCATCTAGTGTCTAAAACTCAAAATTTAATCAGAGTTTTTGAATTTTCATTTCCCTTCCCCCATTAGAAAAATAAATGCTGGTGGTATTTTATCTAACATTTTTAATTAATTCTTTGAAAACCCAAATAAACATTCTAATTTCTAATAAATACATTAAATTTGAATTTATTTTAACTCCAGTATTGATAAATCAACCATAGTAAGTCAGACAAAATCATCTATGTGGAGCAAACAGTAAAAGCAAGAACTGGCAATTGCCTGGTAATTTTCTCAGTGAAGACAGCTAATCAAGAAAGCTCCAGCCTAACTGTATTTGATGTTTATTATAAACTATGTAGACATCACTGATGAAGCTAACTTGGCCATTTGCCTTTACTCTGTTCTTTGAATTTATTCCAGCACTGACCTTTCTTTAAACTAATGTGGGAACTAGAGAATATACACAAGCATTTTAGAGATTGTGCAGCTGAGAGCTAGAGACTCGGATTGTGTGCTCAGCCCCTCAGCCATGTCCCATCCTTGTGACCCTATGGACTGCAGCCTGCCAGGCTCCTCTCCCCATGGGGTTTTCCCAGCAAGAACGCTAGAGCAGGTTACCGCTTTCTCCTCCAGGGCATCTTCCTGACCCAGGGATTGAACCCATGTCTCCTGTGTCTCCTGCATTGGCAGGCGGGTTCTCTATGACTGAGCCACCAGGGAAACCCAGAGATTCAGATTACAGAGTACTTATTTTTATAGAATTTTGACACTGCTTTTCAAGGCTGCTCTATTGAACAATTAGAAATTACCCCACAGCTTGGAGAAATCTGGTGTATTATTTTACAAATAAATAAATAACCAATAGGATATGTATTTAAGAGACTGGCTGATGCAATTTTGAAAATTAGCAAGATTCACATCTTCAGGGTGGACCAGCTGGCTGAAAACCAGGAGAGAGCCATGTTTCAGTTCGAGTCCAAAGACTGTCACCACAGAATTTCCTTTTGCTCAGGGGAGGGCATTCTCCTATTCTACTAGGGCCTTCAGCTGATGGGATGAGGCCCAACCATATTATGCGGAGCAATCTGTTTATTCAAATTCCACTAATAAAAATACAATCTAAATCACCCTTACAGAAGCATCCAGAATACTGCTTGACCACATACATAGGTCCTGTGGCCCAGCCAAGTTGACAGGCAAAATGAACCATTATATCAGGTGAAGTATGCAGAGGGAAAAATAAAGAATAAAGGAGAACTTGGGAAAAATTTTAAACCGGCTTATTTTTTAACCTCAATGAAAGGACTGCTTTGGGTCAGAGGTTCTAAACACCATCTTTATTTGGCAGTGACATCTCAA
Organism: Capra hircus; assembly: GCF_001704415.2. NCBI lineage: Eukaryota > Metazoa > Chordata > Mammalia > Artiodactyla > Bovidae > Capra > Capra hircus. The sequence goes on from NC_030813.1 coordinate 40,684,390, forward strand.
GTACATTGGCTCTTCTGGGCTGTCACAGAATGGCCTGCAAAGCAGTCTGGACCTATTGCAGAGCTTTCTCTTGCCTGGCCCTACTTAAAACTAGCAGCTTTTTAGTTCACTCAGTAAACGGCTTAGCGTAACACACCTGAATGACAATCATGCTGCCTCCACACTGCAAAGAGGCCCAGGAGGCACGGTGTCTATTTTTTGGTTGTAGGAGGAGTCAGACACAATTTATTCCACCTTAGCAGGAATATCTTGGCATGACCCATGCTACTGAACCCTTGGATATTCCACTGAGGCTGTGGCCTCTGAATTTATTTAGGCGAATCTTCCACACTCTGACAAGCAAATGCCTTACCCATAAGTCTAGTTGGTACATTTTGTTCATTAGATCCTATCAGCATGATAATATCAAGGTAATAGACCAGTGCGATATCTTGTGAAAAGGATTTTCACGTTGGCCTGGCCAGATGAAAGCAAACTGCTTCTGGAGGGCATTATGGACAGGTATGGAGGAAAGAGCTTTTGCCAGATAAGTAGCTACAAACCCAGGTATATGTTCATTTTCCCCAGCAATGAAACCATTTCTTGTCCAGCAGATGCAATAGGAATCACCACCTAGTTGAGTATATAATAATCCACTTTCTCCAAGATACATATGTTTTCCACATAGGGAAGCCCCAAGGGCCACTTGGGTGAACTAAATGAGGATGTGGTGAGAACCATCGCTGCTACATATAAGTTCTTGATGGTGTTATTAATCTCTACTATTCTACTAGGAACATGGTACTGATTATGCTTTACTATTTTCCTAAGTAGGGCTTACCTGGTAGCTAAAGAATCTGCCTGCCAATGCAGGAGATACAGGTTCAATCCCTAGGTTGGAAAGATCCCCTGGAGAAGGAAATGGCAACCCATTTCAGTATTCTTTCCAGGGAAATCCCATGGACAGAGGAAATTGGTGGGCTACACTCCACGGAGTCACGAAAGAGTCAGACACAATTTAGCAGCTAGACAACAGTTTTCCTAGGTAGACGCTGTTCTGCTGCTGCTGCTGCTGCTAAGTCGCTTCAGTAGTGCCCAGCTCTGTGTGACCCCAGAGACGGCAGCCCACAGGCTTCCCTGTCCCTGGGATTCTCCAGGCAAGAACACTGGAGTGGGTTGCCATTTCCTTCTCCAACGCATGAAAGGGAAAAGTGCAAGTGAAGTCGCTCAGTCGCGTCCGACTCCTGGTGATCCCATGGACTGCAGCCTACCAGGCTCCTCCATCCATGGGATTTTCCAGGCAAGAGTACTGGAGTGGGGTGCCATTGCCTTCTCTGGAGGCTGTTCTAGTGGCTTCTAATTCTACTACCCGTGGCTTCTCTCCATAGGTTGGAGGGTGAGTGTGGAAATTCTACCGTTGTCTGTCTATTCTACCTATGCATTCTGGAATTGGAGGAATAACCAGTAGTGGTTTGGGAGATTCATTGAGGCCACGATGGGCAGATCTGACAACTCCGTCAATCACCTGACTTTGGTAAGCCTCTATTCTTATTTGGTGGATCACAGTGATGTTTGCGTCTCCTGGAATTCAGCTCAAAGCCAGTGTCCAGTCATCTTTGAGAAGTATGCTTATTTCTTTTTTCCCAATACACAGTCAGCCTGGAAAAAGGTCAGAGTTCCATTTGGGAAAAGATTTGGAGAAAGATTAACAGTTTAGATTTTTGTGAGTGTGGCATCAAAATCCATCAAAATTCATGGATTCTGGGTTTGTAAATTTCCTCAAGTTTGGGGATTCATTGAGGGGCTGTCACTCTCTTGGTATTGATGATTTAAGGTAAGTTTCTGTTCACTTGACCTATAGACACTTCCACTTATACAGAGCTGGTAATTAATTGAACTGCTCATCTATATTCTTCCAGGGACATCATCAATAGCTAACTCCATAGGTCTCTATGAGAAAGACTATTCTCACTGCTGCTTTGATTCCAATGTCAACACGGCAATCATGCCTACCTTAGCTTTGGTGGTTAAGTGTGGCCACATAGCCTCTGGCACCCTTGGATCAGTTTGTCCCCAGTGCATTTAGGGACCCAACTTCAGTGGCAGCAGTTTCCATGTAATTTCTGACCAACAAGGAGTGACCACAGAGCTCTTCAAGGATTTTGAGACTCCCCTCACACCTTTATGTTTGAACTGTGGTGTTGGAGAAGACTCTTAGACTGCCAGGTGATCAAACCAGTCTATCCTAAAGGAAATCAATCCTGAATATTCATTGGAAGGACTGATGCTGAAGCTGAAGCTCCAACACTTTGGCCACCTGACGTGAAGAGCCGACTCATTGGAAAAGACCCTGATGCTGGGAAAGATTGAAGGCAGGAGGAGAAGGGGATGATAGAGGTCAAGATGGTTGGATAGCATCGCTGACTCAATGAACATAAGTTTGAGCAAGCTCTGGGAGATGGTTAAGGATAGGGAAGCCTGGCACGCTGCAGTCCTTGAGGTCGCAAAAGGTCGGACACGACTGAGTGACTGAACAACAAATGGTGAAGACTACCTTCCACTCGCCCCAGTGGCTTCCATCGCCCTCCTAGGCTGGGTGAGCAGATCTCACATGGTCAATTCACTCTGCTGCTGCTGCTGCTGCTGCGTCACTTCAGTCGTGTCCGACTCTGTGCGACCCCATAGACGGCAGCCCACTTAATGCTCCAATATACCCCTGCTGTGGATACCTTCCTCTACAATATAGCCAGGCAGTTCTGACGTTTCAACTAGATCTCCTGTAGGCCACTTTTTTGGTCCATGTTTCAGCCAACCAAACACTTAGAGCCCTTTCTGGCCCCTCAGACTACAGCTAGATTCAATAAATAACCCTGCAGTTAAGCGAGCAATGTTTGTTTGTTTTTTTTTTTTCCCAATGAAATTATTAGTTAGCTTATCCAGCAATTATTTATTGGGTAGTTAAATGTGCACTTTGAACATACAGTCTGCCTTTAGGAAGAAACTGAAAAATTTATTCTGTGCCTTCTGTTTTGTTTGGATAATGAGATTTTTCTATCACATAATATTTTCACTCAAGAGCCTGTTGTTTTCTGTGTTTTTTTTTCCCATAATCTGAAATCTATTTCAAAAAAGGCTTACTTTTGAAAAATGAAAAGTTCTTAATTGTTATATGCTGCCTGGCTGATTTTAAATGTTATCATAATGATCTAAGCCTCCAATCATATTTTATGTTTACATTCTTAAAGTTTATTTGCACCTTTCCTCTTTTGACAATTCTTTTAAAAATGTCCTTTGCTGAATTCAGATCCCATAACCAGAATATAACTATCAATATGTCTTTTATACCTAACCCAAACTATTTGAGGGGGGCATCTCTTTACAGCTCTGGGCAACACCAAGTATTTCCTTTCTCATGTTAGTAAGAAAGATACTAGAAAAAAGTTAGCATCTTCAGAGTTTTAATTAGGTCAACACCAGAGTATAGAAAATTAACAAAACAGAGTCTCAATTCCTTCTGGATTAATTATTACGTATGCATGTAATTCTAAAATTTTGTCAGTATAAATACATTTCTGCAATTGTGTCACTCTCAGTCTTCATAACAGTCAATTTAAGGTCACATGTTCAAAGACTGGCATACATGTCAACAAACATTTGTTTTATACGTGTCAACAACCTGATCTGTTTTGTCTGAAAGAAATATTTTGTTTCTAGGTTTGACGTATCTCTTCAACAGAAGACAATCATAACACACATTATAGGATGAGTTAGAGGGCTCTGAATGTTTTTCTGTCCTCTTGTATTAGTTTGGCAGGACTGACATAACAAACCTGGTGGCTCAAAGCAATGGAAATGTACTGTCTTATGGCTCTGGAGGCTAGAAGTCTGGAATCGAGGTGTCAGCAACATTGGTTCTTTCTGAGACTTCAGAAGGAGAATCTGTTCCCAAGCCTCTCTCCAAGCTTGTAGCAGTTTTCTGGAGACTTTTCAATAACCACATCTTCAACAACCCTATTTCTAAATAAGGTCACACTCTGAGGTACTAGGGGTTAGTATTTTAACATATACATTTTGGGAGATAAAATTCAACTCATAAAAACCTGAATGGTGACATAATGTTCCTTCTCTCAGTGTAATATTTCACTGAATCTCTATGAAGTTATTATGTGTGTACCTCACTGGAGGATTCCTTCACTCCAGTATTATGGGTCTTATGATACTTTAATAGGAAACACTCCGTATCATCAAGAGGCAGTTTCTGTTTCTCCCTCACACATCTTGAGCTGCAAAGTACATTTCCTTATCTGGAGAACCTTGTGTGTGTGTGTGTGTGTGTGTGTGTGTGTGTGTGTGTGTGTGTGTGTGTGTGTGCATGTGTGTGTTTGGTCACTCAGACGTGTCCGACTCCTTGCTCTTTCCAGGCTCCTCTGTCCATGGAATTTTCCAGGCACGAATACAGGAATGGCTTGCCATTTCCTTCTCCAGGGGATCTGTCTTGGTTAAATGCAGAGTCTGACTCAGTAGACCTAGGCAGGGCTCCTAAATGATGATAATGATCTGAGAACCACTTCTTGAGTAGCAAGAACATAAAGGTATCTCCACAACCCATGAATGAGAAAGTAAGTCAAACGTCAAAAACAATTTCCTCAGCAACAGACTGTACCAAGGAGTCTTAACCATTGATGTTATATGGAATAAAGTCATTTGAACCGGTTTCCATTATCACCTGACATCATCACCATGGACACCTGTCAGAGTGAAAGTCAAGGCTTGTTGCAAATGACTGTAAAACAAGACTCATTAACTCAAGATCAGAAAAACAAGAATTGCCTAGGATTTAATGAACTGATTTAATTGTGGTTAATTTTCTACTTTCTAATATTATATCTAATAGATTTAAGAAACCCATTCGTTTCCTGTCTATTTCTAGCCTTCAGTTTAATAGTCTATATTTGAACTAAGTGGAATGAAAAACTCTTAAACTGGTATATCATTCTGACTGGTATCTAAAAACTGAAAAAATCCTATAGAAGATCACCAAATAGATTATAAACTAATATAATAAAAATGTTTCTGCAAAAATAATATTTTCTGCTACCCCATGCCACTTCATGCCAACTGCAGCTGCAGTATTTTATGCTAATTCCCTCAGGAAGGGGCATGTCATGATAAAAAGAAACTGATAAGAGTCAAATTTTTTGCTTTGAAATTTCAAAAATCATGTTCAATGGATTAGTTAGTCATTATTTGGAAGATTTGGAAGAATAAACCATAACTCAAAGTCAAGGTCCAGATCTGAGTGCAAAGAGACAGTGTCTTTTGATTTGTATTTCGCTTGTGACTGTTTCTTAATTAGATGTATTCAGTCAACAACATTTTAAAGAAAATATCAAACGTATTATTGGCTTGATGTAATTACTTCAAAGAAACTCTGTTCCTTTTTGTACAAATTACAGACCAACTGATCATCTCCAATCATACTTGCCTTTCCCTCCTTCCATACGGGTCTCAGGGCAATGTCACAGAACTAATAAGGATCTGGCTACCTCTGATCCCAGCAGGGTGCAAAACCAGAAGAAATGGACACACGGCCTGTCTAGACAAAACTCAAAGGCAGTTTCACTAGATTTCCATGATCTCCACAGCGTGGAACCCAACAGGTGGATTCCTCTTACTTTAGTTGGAAAGAAAAGAATATTTCCTAGGTTCTTGGGAGAAGAAAAGAATTAGCTCTAAATGAGAACCCCGAAGGAGAGATATGCACTTGCTCTCCATAAGGATGGAGACTGAAGGACTGAGGACCAGAAAGATGAAAGTGCATCTCAGCAGAAGGCAGCACAGGCAGACAACAACAGAGGGCTAGTTGCCCCCTCCTCCTAGCATCACCACCCTTCCACAGTGATGGAATGAATTCCTCCTTTAATCCAAGGAGAAGAGTAAATTTCTTCTACTGACAGAAAGAAAACCTGCAAAAGAAATTAAATTCAACTTTGAATTGAAAAGGGAGTTACATGAACTTATTCTAAAATCAGCAATTCATAATCAGTTAACTTTCCTTTTATATTTTGCATTGATTTTCCAACATCTAATGGTATGTTCTACATACAGTGTGTACTTGGTAGGTATCCATTTACTTTTTTCTATATTTGTACAACTTTCTTACACTCCAGGCAAAGAGGCTAAAATATCATGAGCTAGGTGCTGCCAAGGCTGCCACTGAAGATGCTAGGAGTGAAGAAAGGGGCAGGTGATACAGTAAATCTTCAGGAAGCTAGAGAAGAGAGATGATAAGGTGAAAATAGCTAAGAAATAGGATTTTCTTTTCTTTTTTCTTAAAAAATTACTTAAATATGCTTTGGGCTAGATATTGGGGATAGGAAAGTGATGGAAATAATTTCAGTCTGGTGGAGACTACAGGAAAATACAATATAACGAATTTTAAAAGTTAAGATAGACTTGTATGCAAGTTTTGCAGAACATTAGATAAATTAGATATGCACAGAATTCATTCGTTCAGTGCATTTATTTAAAGAGTTATTTCCTGAGGCACCATTGTAATGCCCTAGAAATGGAGAAGCAGAATGAAAAAAGGCACAGTGTGGTCCTGAAGAAACTCAGAGTCTAGTGAAAATGCTTCTGGGGCAGCAATTAAGAGAACAAGCATGGCATCTCAGGGGTGGGGAAAGATTACACTTCCTGCAGTGTTCAAACAGTGTCAACTGTAGAGTTAGATATTACCTGAGCAAAAAGTTAAGGCCATGGGTTGACCAAAAAAGAGGACGTTAGAAAGGTACACAATAGACACGGCTGAAAGGGTTTGGTTTCTATGACACCAAATGCTTTTGTCGCAGTTGCCAGGGGACACGCATTTTCCTGCAGTATTCATTTTATAGAAATAATATGGGGGTACACAAACACACTTATTTTAAAATTAAAGTATGGCTGTATCATGTGCTAAGTCGCTTCAGTCGCGTCCAACTCTTTGTGACCCTATGGAGGCCACCAGGCTCCTCTATCTGAGATTCTTCAGGCAAGAATACTGGAGTGGGTTGCCATTTCCCACTCCAGGGGATCTTCGGGACCCAGGGATTGAACCCGCGTCTCCTACGACTCCTGCACTACAGTTGACTGCAACAGCATCAGTTCAGTTCAGTTCAGTTCAGTCGCTCAGTCGTGTCCGACTCTTTGCGACCCCATGAATTGCAGCACGCCAGGCCTCCCTGTCCATCACCAACTCCTGGAGTTCACTCAAACTCACGTCCATCGTGTTGGTGATGCCATCCAGCCATCTCACTCTCCGTCGTCCCCTTCTCCTCCTGCCCCCAATTCCTCCCAGCATCAGAGTCTTCATATAAATTAGTAAAATATGACAGGAAAGGAAATTCCACAGCTCGGCTGGCAGATGGCTCTGGCCTAAGCCGTAGAAAACACTGGGGCGAAAGTTCAGGGTCTTCAGCTATTAGAGGATTTAGGGCAATAATACACGGAGACCATTGAGCTAAGTGTGCCGGAGAAACGTACGAGTTAAATACATAGACTAGGGTAAGGCTGCGGCGCAGGTAGTACAAGGAACCTGTATTCTCCTTTGTTCCTTGACTCGATCATTCCGAAAATACTCTGCTCCTGGTACCCCTTTGTTACTGGAGACTGAGCGCCAAGTTCGCGAGCTGCACTTTCAATACTGGGCGCCTCGTTGCCAGGGCAACCATTCCTGACCCGCACAACTCTGCGACCTCCATGCTATTGGCTTGAGGACGCAGGGTGCGTGTGACGTCACTGCGCGGCGCCGCAAGATCCGGGAACTCTGCGAAACCTGCTTTTCCCGGTCCCCAGCGGCCGGCGACGGGACCGGCGGCTAGTGGCCCAGCGGGTGCTGGTTGGTTGGTGTGCAGATCGTGGTGGGAAAGAGGAGCGGTAGGAATGGGTCCCTAGAGCGGTGAGCTGCACACGTGCGGGGATCCGCTGTGCCACTCTCATTCTCTCGGCGAAGGCGGCTTCCTGTCTGATCAGTTGCTATGGCCACGGGACCACGCTGCTAAGGAGGTTGGAGATGCTGAGCGCCATGAGCGCGCCCTTCCTGGTCTGCCTTTGGTTTAGAGTTGCCTTATTTGAAACTGGCGCCGTTACCCACTCTTATCTGACTTTCTTTAAAAAAGAAAAAAAAAAAAAGCGAAACACAACTCTTTTTTTCTCCATGTTTTCCTCTCCATGTCCTCATTTTCTAACTTTGACAACATCCCGGCCCTGGACTGGTCTTAGGTATTGGGAAATGTGTGATGTTGCAGGCGAAGAGGCTAGGGAAATGGAAAGGAAATATGAAGACCCTTAATACTGGCTCTTTGGGTTTTCTTTATGGTGAAAAGGGTTGGGATAGGTGAATACTGGGCTGTGTCGCTATTCTTTGAAATTTGAAGGAGCTTTAGAGATGGAGTTCACCTTCTTTTGTGGGGCTCCTGTTAACACTTTGGGGACCTTCCAAACACCAGATGAGAGAGTAGGAAGAAAAGTGACTTCTGTCTCTGGAATTTAGCAGTTAGTTTAGTGCAGTGGTCTCAGAGGCAAGTGTGGGAAGAATAGGTACGTGGAAAAAGAAATAAGATATATTGAGCTGTCCAAAACAATCAAAGAAAAGTACTCTTTCCTAGCACAGACCCAGATGCCTGTAACCCCTTGTAGATGACCCGCAGCATCTAAGGAAACCTAAGGTGAAAAATGAGGGGTCCACCGTGGGGCCTTGCTTAATTTGTTTGCTCTCTTGATATTGTGACATAGTTTAGGTGTTGGGGTTAAGTGGATTAATAGATTCTAGTGTTTATTTAGAATCTTTATATTGGTTTGTAAAAGATTGAATGGTATCCTTTGTAATATTTATAACACAAAAGAGTTACTTTTTCACTTCTTCCCACCATTAACCGCCCTCACATGTTATTTAATGAAAAAGCTAGTGTAAGATGAATTAACCTTTTTTCCCTTTTACAAACAATTCATGCTCTGGGTTTGTTGGTGATGGTGTGCTCCCAGGTGGATATTATTTTTTAAAAATTGAGTGCACTTCATTTGTCTGTAAGGTAAAGGGTGATACTTTTAACAGTAACTGAAAAACTATTTTGGAAAGAAGTTCTAACATAGGTGTTTTGGAAGTGGACAGGGAAATGTTTGCATCATTGTGTGTGTGTATGTTTTGGTATTGTTGCTGAAAATTGCATAATTGTATCACACATAAAAACTGTCCTGTATACTTAAAACCTTTGGAAGCTCAATATTCTAACATGTTTTTCAAATGAAGAGTTTCAGTAGTCTTTTGAACTTATTCAAAATCTAATGTAGCACTTTCCAGTTAGTACCTTATAGAAACAGCTGTTTGACATAAAGGAACATAGAAATTGTGTCATTCCAACTTGTTGAATAATCACTGAATGGCAGTATTAGGTTGCACTTTAAATAGGTCATAATTAAAGTCTGTGTTAGCTTAGGATAGGATCTAACAAATTTAATGAGCTAATAATTACTATATTTTTAGAAAATGCCTTGGGGATGAATGTGAAGTGTGATATTGGGAAGTAACTCATCTGCTGGTAGCAGGCTGAGAAAATTAGGTCAGCATATCAAATTAAGGAAATCGAAATTTAAAATTACTCTGTTACAGAAATAATCTTACATTTAGTTTATCTTGGCAGGGTACTTTGATCTGGTCACATTGTATTTAAAATATTTGGAGGCTGGATGTTATTACATGGAACTTTGCCCTCCTTGTAAAGATTTCTAATTTGTCAAGTCAATTAAAATAATCTCATGTTATTACTCGTTTAAGAAGTCATCAATGTTTATATTGAAGAAGAGAGAACTAAAGAGTTGTGATTTGTGTCCCCAGATATTTGAAAAGCTGTCATTTACAAGTAGAAGACTACATCTATGTGGCCTTAAGAGAAGATCTTATAGAGAAATGACTATATTAAAGACTTGAAGTGGGAAGTACTCTAATGGAAGAATATTTGGAGCGTCATGTAAATGGGGGAATGGAGTAATCAAGGAGAAATAAGGAAGCGAGGCAGAAATCCAAGTGCTGTGGAAACGTGCATTTGAGAAACTGATTATCAGGAAAGCCTGCGTGGAACTTGGGTTTGGAGCTAGACCTAGAAATACCAGCGGGCAGTTGAGTGTATAAGTCTGGGTGTGGTGGAAGATTCTTTGAAATAATTTGATTTGGCAGGAAAACAAGGGCTACAAATTAGAGACCGCCTGTTAGCAAAGAGGGAATTATGGGAGAGGGAGAAGTGAACCATCATTCACTGGGTAAGCTTGACATATCTTCTTTAACCTTCAGTAATAGCTTTGATAGGATTAGTATCTCCCCCATTTTCAGAGCTCAAGAAATCAAGGCTTAGGAAGATTAAACAATCTGCTTCGGTTCATAAACCTGTGATTAGTAAAGAGGAGAGGCAGTCCCAAATCTGAGCCCAGAGCTCCTTCTACTTCATCATGTCACATTGATCATATCTGTAGGGTTGAGTGTGGGAAACGGAAGAAAAGGAGACAATAGAGATCCTGCATTTTTCAGCCTGAGAGATCAGAAAACTGGTGGTACTTTGAACTGACAGGCAGTTCATAACTTCAGTGTGAAAACCTCAGTTTGGGTGATGTTAAGTTTAAGGGGTCCGTTTAGTAGGCGAGTTCATTACGTCACTGGAAATGTAGCACTTGATATGCAGATGTGAACACTGGGACTCTGGAAATACAGAGGCCAGAGAAAGTGGAGACAGTACAGGACGTGCCAACCACTTTCCCCAGAAATCTACTCTATATTTTCTGTATATGGCCAGAGGATTACAACTGAGTTTCTAAAAATGTATTTGGACTGTTTGAATGGAAAAATGCGTATTTTTATACATTTTGCTTACAGATTTTTAAAAAAAATTTCATTGGCGTGACAGATGCTTTTTAATTTACTGTTATTGGTATTATTAAAGTTGATAATTTTCATATTTTCTTACTGCCTTTTTAGGCATTTTGCTCCATACCATACATTTTCTGTGGCGCTTTTACTGTATTTCCTACTCTGTTAGGTTTGGACTTTACATTGTTAATGAATCCTCCTCCCCAGAAACAATGTTGAAATCAAGTTTCATGTAACTGCAGGAATAAAGGAGAAGCCATGCAGAAATCAGAGTGCCATAGGGGCGTACAGATGAGAAACAGACTTACAGGTACAGAATGTTGCTTTTTAAATGAAGAGGTATATTTTGTTAATGACACACTGTTTTGTACGGATGAATGCAGGGTGAGCTTTCACTTCTTTTTTGTTGATGTTCTGGTTTTTTCAGATAACTGTGATCAAAGGACATCATCAAGTGCACAAGTAAAACATGGGACTAGAGTTCAACAAAGCAAATCTTCATCATCAACCAGTTCTCCAGAATCTGCAAGAAAACTTCATCCTCGACCAAGTGATAAACTTAACCCTAAAACAATTAACCCGGTAGGTACAAAAGAGATTCCTGACTTAGTAGGTTTTCCAAAGTATTAGACTTTTATATACTGTTGAGCCATTCTGAATGGTATCCCGTTTCTTTTATTAGTTTTAAACTAGTTGTGAAGGAAGGCATATGGTAATCATGATGAAGAATGGAGGTAATACTGAGTGTGGGAATGAGAAGGTGTAAACTAGAAATCAGTTGGCTTTGGTATGTCATATCACATTCATGGATGAGTACTGTAGAGTATAAAATAAATTGCATATCAGCTTTATTTCTTTTAAAATTTACTGTGATTATTGTCCTTCCCAATATCAATGAATAACCTTCTAATTCCATTGCCTAGAATGAATTACATGCTTTCATAGTTGCATAAAGACCTCTGACCATTTCTTTATGACCTGCAAATTAGCTCCACCAGAATTCCGCTTTCTTTTGCTTTCTCAGAGCAGATTAATCACATTTAACAAATATAAGATTTATATACATTAAAAGTACATAACTGTAAGTTTCTAGGTCAGTTTATCCACAAAGTAAACACACTTGTGCTCCAACACCAGATGGTGTTTGGTCGAGCCTTGCATAGATGATGATGGTTTCAGCCTTTAAAGGGGATTATGAGAGTGGCTGAGACACAGACTTCGATGGCAGATAGAATACAGCAGATACTTAAGCAAGGGTACAATGAACTATCCAAAGGCAAGTTTGTCTGACTTTATAAAAGAAAAATGGAAAATAGTTTAAGCTTCTGTGTCCCTTTGCTTCTTTTTGTCATTTGCAGCGTCAAGAAATTTTAGGTTCTTTGACCATCCTGACTGTACATATTTGAATGGAGGACAAGTAGGACGTATGTGATATGCAGGAATCTACTTTGCGTGTACACCTTTTCTCCATTTAGCCTTCACTTTGAAAGGTCACAGTGGAGGAGGGGTGGAAAGATATCTTATCTTTATTGTATTTGTTTATAATGTTTAGATTTTAAAATACTTATCTATAGTATGCTTATTTTCTATGTGGTTTCAGCTACCTCCAAGCCTCTGAAACAAAGGGTAAAGGAAATACAAAATGTGGAGAGGATTGATCATTTTTCTGAGTAGAATGATACAAGCTTGGTGGGCTTGAAAGGCAGGATGTCTGTTTGCCTTTGACCTCAGCAGGATTGAAATTGATTAGGTATCACTAAGTGGAGATGATAGTAATAATTATTATATTCTTGTCTTTTTTTTTTTTTTTTTTAATTTTAGTTTGGTGAACAGCCAAGAGCCCCTTCTGCCTTTGCAGCTATTTACTCTAAGGGAGGTATTCCTTGCAGGTAAGATCAATACAAGTTATAACTGACTATGTTATTCAAAATAATTGAGTAAAATCAATACAGTTTTCATTTTAACTGTATTGAAAGTTTTATTTACTAGGAAGGTTGAAATAAAGGTGAATTATTTATTCATAGTTTGTCTTTTGGATTGATATAGATCCTGGGACACTGTTGAAAAAAATAATTTTAATTCCAAAAGAGAATAATTGATAAATCTATAGTAAACCACCAGATAATTGAAGAAGTTGACTAAAACAGTTTCTAAAACAGTTTAAGCATTCATAGGCTTGGGGAAATTTCAGATAAATAATCCCTTTTGTCTGAACTGGAAGTTGACAATTCAGTGAAGTTGTTTTGTTATTTTAGAATTATATTTCAGAAATCAGATATTTCAAATTTTATTTGAACTTATATTTCTTAATGAGTAGTATAGCTGTTTGTTTTTCTTTTGATGTAATTTTTGTATTCTTTCTGGGTAGACATCAAGCTATTTTAAAGAAAGCAATGCAGGTCACTAATAGAGGGCTATGCTTTTAAGAGTTCACTACTGAGAAACATTAATTTCTTCTAAGTATATCCAGTTTTAACCTGTTGTAGATGATAGAACATTTTATTTTCATTGTGGAAAGAATAATCATAGCATTCTTTTTGGTGTTTGAAATGTAAAGAAATGTAGTTTTTTAATGATATTTTCAGATTTGGAGTGCTAGGAGTGAAAAGTAAGCTCAGGAGGCATTTTTAAATTTATTATTGTTACTATTTTGTATTTACATTCTGAACTGAAACTGTTTTAAAGGTCTTATACCTTCTCCCCACTCTGAGAATTTATTATTGCTAAAAATGTGAAAACAGTGCTGCCTAGGCTTCTTGGGATTATGAAAATAACACTTTCGTGTTCTTTAGAAGATGCCATGGACGGAGGAGCCTGGTGGGCCACAGTCCATGGGGTCGCTAAGAGTCGGACACGACTGAGCAACTTCCCTTTCACTTTTCGCTTTCATGCACTGGAGAAGGAAATGGCAACCCGCTCCAGTGTTCTTGCCTGGAGAATCCCAGGGATGGGGGAGCCTCATGGGCTGCCGTCTGTGGGGTCGCAGAGTCGGACACGACTGAAGCGACTTAGCAGCAGCAGCAGCAGCAGCGGAAGGTGCCAAGTTGAGAACATTACAAAAGGAGTTGGGTGTAATGAATAAATTCTCTGGCATGAGTGTGGTGATGTTTCCATGGATGGATTCATACATCAAAACTTACCAAATTTTACACTGTATTCACAGTGTCCATTTTTATTTCAAGTTCTGCTTCAATAAAGGCTGTTAAGATTTTTTTTTTTAAAAAAAGCAGCAACAGCAGAGACTTTAATTCAAGGAGCTACCACTTTTTCACCCTGCATGGGCCGTTGCATATTCCTGGCCTCAGTTTTCTTCTCTTTAACAGAAATAAAAGCTGGCTTTCCTTTAGATTATTTCTGTTTAGGTTAAATGATATATGGGCTTCTCATGTGTCGTTAGTTGTAAAGAACTCACTTGCTAGTCCAGATGAAAGAGACACCAGTTCAATCTCTGGGCCAGGCCCCTGGAGGAGGGCTTGGCAACCTACTCCAGTATTCTTTTTTTTTTTTAATTAATTATTTTAATTGGAGGCTAATTACTTTACAGTATTGTGGTAGTTTTTGCCATACACTGATATGAATCGGCCATGGGTGTACATGTGTCCCCCCGTCCTGAACCCCCTGTCACCTCCCTCCCCATCCCATCCCTCTGGGTCATCCCAGTGCACCAGCTTTGAGTGCCGTTTCATGCATCAAACTTGGACTGGTCATCTATTTCACATATGGTAATATACATGTTTCAGTGCTATACTCTCAAATCATCCCACCCTCTCTTTCTCCCAGAGTCCAAAAGTCTGTTCTTTATATCTGTGTCTCTTTTGCTGTCTTGTATATAGGGTCATCATTATCATCTTTCTAAATTCCATATATGTATGCATTAATATACTGTATTGCTATTTTTCTTTCTGACTTAGTTCACTTTGTATAATAGGCTCCAGTTTCATCTACCTCATTAGAACTGACTTAAATGCATTCTTTTTAATAGCTGAGTAATAATCCACTGTGTATATGTACCACAACTTTCTTACCCATTTGTCTGCTAATGGACATCTAGGTTGCGTCCATGTCCTGGCTGTTGTAAACAGTGCTGCAGTAAATATTCACTCCAGTATTCTTGCCTGGAGAAGCCCGTGGATGGAGGAACCTGGCAGGCTACAGTTCCTAGGGTCACAGAGTTGGAAACAACTGAAGTGACTTAGCATGCACAAAATACGTACCTGAAAATTAATATTGCTTATGAAAAAATACATTATTTCTAATTATCACATTTGTTTGCTTATTTTGTGATAGGTGTGCTATTGGTTTGTCTATGGATTAACTATTTTGTTATAGTTAGGACAGATGTAACATTTGCATTAAGACGCAAATAGCACTCCAAAACTGTAGGCTTAACAAATGTGGAGATGTGTAGTTTAGTCATCAAACAATTTTGTTAAAAGGGTAGGAATTTGTAGGATTGTAAATATGCAATTATTGCTCTATAAGGTGCCTTTGTAATATCTTTTAAAGTCATGAGGTTTCTGCGTGTTACAAGATACTTCTAATATGGTTATGGTGGAGAAAGAATATGTATATCCTGATTAATCACTGTTTAGTATATAAGTCTCTTGTTCTTATCACGTTCAGTGACTTTTGTATTTTAGGTTGGTCCATGGTTCAGTAAAACACAGGTTACAGTGGGAATGTCCTCCTGAAAAGCTTCCATTCGATCCTCTTCTTATTACTTTAGCTGAGGTAAATACCCTATCTTTCCTGAGTGTTTATTTTTTCTAATTGCATTAAATGTTATTTTGTAACTCATCAGTAAATCTCATTCTTTACTTTTGAAATAAAAGCCAAAGAACATATATTAAAACACCACACTTCCTTAGGAACTAATTATGAATGGTATATGTTTCTTAGAAACTGATTAATCAGCTTTATAAACATGAAATTAATCTGCACAGGGATTTGTAGATAAGTAGATAAAATATTCATACTTAATTTAAAGTGCTTGGAATCATATTGAACTAGTCAAATCAGGAGGATATCATCATTTAAACTCATACTAGAATCAGTGAACAGCGACTGTTTGGTGTTTCCTTATAGAACCTTTCACCTATATTAAGTCACCTTTAATATGATATATTTCTTAGGGAACTGATATCAACTACCTAAACATTCTTTTGGGTAACTTTCAGGGCTTTTGCCTTCTTGTACATTTAAAGTAAAATATCATAGAGATGATTTTTGTAGAGGATTTCAGAAAAACTTCTCATATATTCCTTTATATTGACATTTGTGTCAGGAACAAAGTTGGCAGAGTATTAGCCTGAAGTGAGTCAGAGATATCTTTTGTGAATGTTATTTATAAATGTATAGAATTAGAGACAGAATTTGAGAAATGAATTAACCAGTTGTACGTAATCTTAACTCGTCTTCTTTAAGACTTCAGGATCATTTTTGTTCTTGTTGCTGTTAAGAAGCAAGTCCTTACAGTAGAGCCTTGATGGTATTAATCTGAATTGGCAGTGCCTCTGGGATAAGTCATAGAGTAGTCAGGAATCCAAAAGATATGACACTGAAAAATTTCAGATTATTTTTTGCTTCACTCAAAGAAACATTTGCTTTTCCTGTAAAACTTGTGGGATGGGCCAGATGTCAGCAGAGCTGAAAAAGTAGACAGTTGTGCTGATTGAGATATCTTAATTGTAGTGAATGCTTAGAATTTCTAATTCCTCCTTCAGTTTTCCAAGTTTATTTACTCTTTTAAATGGACACATTAGTTACTACTGGGGCTTCCCAGGTGTGCTAGTGGTAAAGAACCTGCCTGCAAATGCTGGAGATGTAACAGATGTGGGTTCAATCCCTGGGTTGGGAAGATCCCTTGGAGAAGGAAATGGCAACCCACTCCAGTATTCTTATCTGGTAAATCCCATGGACAGAGGAGCCTGGCGGGCTACAGTCCATAGTGTCACAGAGTCAGACATGACTGAAGGGGCTTAGCACACAGGCATCAATTACTTCTGAAGACTACCAGCTTATCTTAGGTCTTAGCTTTTCTTAATTTGTACCTCAGCCTGCAGAATGTATTTTGGTGTAAGAAATAGTATATTTTTATGGATAGCCTATTTTGAAATTAAATTTTAATCAGTCTCTTTTAAACTTTGTGTTACAAACTAAAGATGTTTGTATTTCATTAGTTCTTTTTTGAGTTTTAAACTTTTTATATATGGTAGCACACGATTTTTTAGATGAATCAAAACTATAGTGATACCTTTGAAAACATACTGTAGCTAATCATAAGATGGGGGCAGTGCTTTGACTTGAGGAATCCTTAAAGGAACTCTGAGTTTAGTTTAGATCTTATAGAATCAATCTTTTAAACATCTGTTTTTCCAAACACCACTGTTTTTATTTCTGCCCTGCGTAAACTTTTCTCTTTCCCCTCTCCTCATTTAATAATGGCGAAGCAGTGACAGAACCACTACTACTGAATCCATTTCCCCTTGACCTAAGGCTCCTCAGCTCTAAAATGAACAGGATAGGGCTGCTCCCAAGACCGTAGAATCTGTGCTCTGTGGAGCCAGTGTGCTTGGCAGCGTAGTTTTCAAAAGCATGACGGCATGTAGGAAAAGAAGTGTTTCATCACCATTTAGAAGCAGGTAGTTTTGTTTGGGTTTTTTTTTTTTTTTTTTTTGGCTATATGGCATGCAGGCGTGCAGGATTAATTTCCTAATCAAGGATCAAACATTTGTCCCTCACAGTGGAAGCATGGAGTCCAGTTTTCCCCCATATTTTTGTTTGACTTTCTGATGTTAAAAATGGCATTTGAAATCTTACAATGCATTTTAAACATAGTATAAGATTTGTCTTCTAAGTATCTTAGTATTTCAATGTGAAGGAGATATAATATTTTAGAGACTCATTAAACAAGTTGCAAAGTCATCTTTAAGGTAGGGAGTCCAACATTTTGCAGTTATAAAGTGGGATTTAGTAGCATAGATTTTAGACTAATTTGTTGTGATTTCTGGCAGTGTTTGGGAGTGTAAACAACATGTTTTTGGTATCATAGTAAGTTTTTTTCTTCTCTTTCTTTTTATTTACCTTTCCTCTCTTTCATCCTCCTTCATCTTTTTTTTTCTTTTTTTTTTCATTTATTTTTCCTTGCTTCTCCTTTGCTTTTCCCTGTTCCTTTTATTTTTTTTCTTATTACTTTTTTTCCTTTCCTTCTTGGTTAAAGATCCTTTTTGTCTCATGCATATCCCATGTTCCACAACTTCTTAGTTTAATTAAAATTGTAATGATTGAAATTATATTTCACAAATAGGAAAATAATACTAAAACTTGATTTCACTTACATGAGTAATGGGTAGTAAATCTGTTTTTTGTTTGTTTGTTTTGGCAGGGTCTGAGAGAGACTAAACATCCATACACCTTTGTGTCAAAGGAGGGTTTTAGAGAATTACTTTTGGTCACAGGTGCTCTTGAGAAAGCTGTGCCTTTGCTTCCTAGACTGATTCCTGTGCTGAAGGCAGCTCTGGTATGTCCTTGATTCCTTTAGACTTTCTGCAGTACATTTAGAATATTTTACATCTTTTTTTTCCTTTCAAATATTATGCAAATTTGTTCTTTACCTGTGATTTCAATGTGTGTGCAGAATTCGGCCACTGCTTTTCAGGGCCAGATGATTCCTTACTGGAAGATACCTTTAGAAGATGTACTGAAGGTAAAGAGGGACATCTTGAGTAGTTAGAGAAAATAATGAACCTGAAGTCAGTCTTTCTGTAGGCTACAATGTATTTTATTTAATGTTTCAGTCAACCCAAGTTTATTTTTTGCTTCTAGATGTCCTGTATTAAAGATTATTTTTTTAAATCCTGGGTTTGGTTGGTCATTTTCTAATATTGAATGTTCACTTTTTCTCCACCTGCTTACCCTTTCTCCTTGTCCATCCTTGCTTTTCCCCTTTCCCTCCCTGTCTGTGTACCATGAACCACCCAACCCTCCCCAGGTCCACGTGGATGATGAAGTGTTTGAAAGAGGATTGAATGCTCTGGTGCAGTTAAGTGTCGTCGTTGGTCCTTCTCTCAACGACCATCTGAAACACCTGCTTACCAGTGTAAGTGCTGGAAAGATTGGAGAGGGCTTGTGTGTACGTATCGTTTTCTGATGTAATGGCTTCAAACTAATCATCAAAATGATTCAAAGCCTTGAAAAAAACCTCATCATCGTAACCAACAAGTATAGACATCAGACCTAGTTGTTCTTAAACATTTTTACCAATGGGCAATATAGTCTCTTCAGTTTTTGTTTGTTTGTTTGTTTGTTTTTTTAATGGAAAGCATCTGCATGAGCAAATGTAGAGTTTTGATAAAAGTAAACAGAATTGAATGGGCAAAAATTAATGAACAGTGTGAGGTCTTCATGGCTATGTGGATCATCTATGAATTCTAAGCAGAGCTTATAAGTGTTCTTGTGGAATTGGATGTTGCCAGAGCTATGTTATTCATCTTTTTCCTTTGTTTTACATTGTAATTTTTTAGTGAGTCTCTAGAATTCAGGTTTGGAGAAGGCAATGGCTTCCCCACTCCAGTACTCTTGCCTGGGAAATCCCATGGACAGAGGAGCCTCGTAGGCTACAGTCCATGGGGTCGTGAAGAGTCGGACACGACTGAGCGACTTCACTTGCACTTTTCACTTTCATGCATCGGAGAAGGAAATGGCAACCCACTCCAGTGTTCTTGCCTGGAGAATCCTAGGGACAGAGGAGCCTGGTGGGCTGCCGTCTATGGGGTCGCACAGAGTCAGACACAACTGACGCGACTTAGCAGCAGCAGCAGCAGGATTCAGGTTGAGACATTTTCCTGTTATGAGTTTAACCCTGTCACAACCTAAATTGGGATACTCTGCAGTTCAGGAGGCCCCCAGGACCACCCTTAGGTTTGCTGAAATGACTCATGGAACTCAGAGAAGCTGGTACTCAGTGTTGCAGTTTATTGCAGTGAAAGGATACAGGCTGAAATTGCCCAAGGGAGGAGCTGCGTAGAGCAGGGCCAGAAGAGACTGGGTGTGGAGCTTCTGGTTGTCTCTCTGGTGGAGCTGGGGGGCCAGCGCTTGTGGCTTCTGGCAGTGGTGTGTCGCAACAAGCATGGAGCATTGCCAGGGTGGGAAGCTCACTGGGGCCTGGGTGTCCAGGGTTCTCATTAGACGTTTGTCACATGACATCACTGTCTGCCTGCCTCGTTGACCTTGGTCTCCAGCCTCTAGAAGTTGAGCTGGTACCTGGTGCCTGGAGGCCCTGACTGTAAATCACATTGTTAGCACTGACTATCTGGTGTGGCCCAAGGCCCCAGGTAAACAAAGTCACTCTTACCTGGCAAGACCGTCCAAGAGTTTAGAGGTTTCCATCCAGGAGCGCAAGACCAAACCTTTATATGTATATCTCCCCTCTTTCTTGAGCCTCCCCGCTCTCCTCCCATCCCGCTGCTCTCGGTCGTCACAGAGCTCCAGGCTGGGCTCCCTGTGTAATACAGCAACTTCCCACTGTCTATTTTGCACATGACAGTGTACACATGTCAGTGCTACTTTCTCAGTTTGTCCCATCCTCACTTCCCCTGTCTGTGTACAGGTCCGTTCTCTGCTAGGTTCATCAGAGCCATTTTTCTAGATTCCATATATATGCATGAATATACAATCTATTTTTTTTTCTGACTTACTTGACAATGTATGGCAGGCTCTGGGTTCATCCACCTCACTACAGCTGACTCAAATTCATTCCTTCTTATGGCTAAGTAGTATTCCATTTATGTATGCACCACATCTTCTTTGTCCATTCATCTGTTGATTGACATCTAGGTTGCTTCTGTGTCCCGGCTGTTGTAAATAGTGCTGCAATGAATGTTGGGGTCCAGGTGTTTTTTAGAATTGTGGTTTTCTCAGGTTATGTGCCCAGAAATGGGAATGCTGGGTCATATGGTAGATTTAGTCCTGTTTTTTTAAGGAATCTCTGTACTGTTCTCCATAATGGCTATATCAGTTTACATTCCCACCAACAGTGCAGGAGGGTTCCCTTTTCTCTACATCCCCTCCAACATTTATTGTTTGTGAATTTTTTTGATGATGGCCATGAAAATCAATCAATTTTAGATTGCTTGGTTCAGACAATCAGCAGTTTAAGATAAATCTGCTGCTCTCTACCCGCCCATTTTGTGTCAGGTATTATTTGAGGCACAGGGAATATGATACTGAACAAAACCACGCATGCCCCCTGCCCTTGTGGGGGTTGGTTTTGTTTTGGGGGAGAAATACGTAGCAAGGACATCTGCTGAGAGAACTGGCATGAGGTAAAGAGGAAGTGAAGTGCAAAGAAAAGGATCCTTCCCCTAACTGGAAGTGGAGCTTCCTAACAGCCTCCCAGCCCTGCCCACCATGGTGGAGGGAGGAGACTAGATCTATGGTTAAACTCTCTTAACTGATTTTAGAGGTACAGTAGCGTTTATCTTCAGTCACTGACATACCTCCTCAGAGCTCTGCTTTTCCTAAGACAAGAACTGACTGAAAGGGCCTCCTCCCTTCCTGGGGTGGCAACACTTTGGGCAGACCTAGCTACCACACTGGCCTTCACACCTTCGCGAGATTCCAAGGAGTAGAGGGCCCTGGAAACAGGATATGTAGGGGCTCATCCCTGGTCTGTAAGCCACACATGGTGAGGACCACTGAGTTGCTAGCTGCTCCTCCTCCCTCCTCTCCCCACCTCACCCATTCAGCCAGAAAGGCTGCACTTTCATGTCTCACAGACTTCTACATTAGACATTTAATTGAAGAAAGGGCTCTTCTAGGAAAAAAATTTCAAAACCAGTTACTGAACGTACATACAACTGATTTTCTTCATATATGAAATAAGTCATATCCTTTGTGAGCTTCAACTCTGAGAGACTGTTCACTGACCCTAGGACAGTGATCCTCAAACTTGAAGGAAGAAATAAATACATCACCTGGGAATCTTGCTAGAAATGCAGAACGTGGACCTTTGTCCTGAGAGTCTGATAAAGTAATCTGTGGGGCTGAGAATCTGTACTTCAGTGGGTATATGTGATGAGATGGTGGTGGTTTGTGGGTCTGCCTGTGGTCATCTGTCCAAGGGTAACATGATCTGAAGAAAACGAACCTAAGATCTGTAAGAGGCACTTTTCCTTGTTCATCCCAGGACATTGATAAGCACTTTCTGTCCCCCTTTTAGAACTGCTTTTGTCACATTTTTTGTCTTTCTGGGAGTCTCTTCTGACCCTCCGTAACCTTCGATGACCTGGCTGAAAGAACCCGTTACTCAGTGCTCAGTGGTGGGAGTTGTCCTGGTCACTTTCAGACCTGGAAAGACGAAGAACCAGAAACCAGCTCTAAGACAGGGGCTTGCTAAGTGTTTGGTGATGAGGAATTCTTGCCTGGGCTCCCATTTTTTCCCGCAGAAAGTGGAGCCACGAGCAAGTCCTGCTCTGGCTGGAAGGTTCAGGTTTTTGGGTGAGTGCTGCAGATGTTTGGTGGGAGAACACAGCAAGGAGTTGTGTTGAGGGCCTGAACCGCACGGTTTCCCTCTTTGCTCCTGTTGTTCTGACTCCTGTGCTTGCTCTCATCTCAGTCAGAGCTCCCTGCCTGTCCAAGCAGGGACCTTCAGGACGTAGCTGGGGGCTTTAGGTGATCTTGTGGGTTTTAGCTGGATTCTTCTGCCTGTCACTGTTAGTGAATTATTCATGCAAATGCTCTGTTCTTTGTTGTCTCTTCCATTTTTGACTGTAGGAAACACATGTGCTTTAGAGGCTTAGCTTTCCACCATAGTCCTCCAGATGGTCTTACAAATTACAGAATGGGAAAGAGTAATTTCTTAGAAACCTTACTCTAGAATACTTATACAGTATGGTAATTCTGGAGCAGATTCTGTAAGTTTGGTATTATATCAAATAATATAAATCCATCTTTTTAAACAGGTACAGTGACATCTATTCTATGCAAGTTTTTATATTTCCTAAAAGAAGCCTTGCAATCTAAAACAAAATAAGTGGTGTTTATATGCTTACTCTATAGTAAAGATTCAATGGTATTATTTCTAGTTAGCCTATTAGTGAATGTTTACTAATGTTTATGATGAATAGTGTTATTTTTTATATCATTTCATTCTTTTAATCTTATTTTCAAAGCTTTCTAAGAGATTAAGGGACAAGAAATTCAAAGAACCAATCACCACTGCATTACAGAAGCTGGAGCAGCATGGCGGAAGTGTAAGTGAGCATTATTCCCCATAAACCGTAGTTTCTAAAAATTATAGTCATATTATAAAATTGATCATATAACATGTTATCTCACTTCAGGCTCAAGTAACTGTGTGGAGTTAATATTATTATTCTCTTTTTAGAGCTCAGAGTTTCTGTCTTGCCTAGGTCACTCAGTTTTTTTTTTGTTTTGTTTTTTTTTAATTAAAGTATAGTTGATTTACAATGTCATGTTTCAGGTGTACAGAGCAGTGATTCAGCTATATATCCGTACATATATATATATATAAACTTTTTTCAGATGCTCTTCCCTTACAGCTTACTATGAAATGTAGTTCCCTATGCTGTATATTAATAGTAGGTCACATCGTTTTTAAGCACAAGGATTCAGACCCAGGTTGTATAAATGTAGGGCCTGTGCACTTTTCACTGTTGACCGTGTAACACTCCTTTGTAGAACAGCCCTCCAGATTTTTTTTTTTGTTTAAAGTGTTTTGGACGTTTTTGCTTGTACCATTGGGAAGTTCAAAAAAAAAGGACTAAGAGGAAGAAAGAGTAGGGATTTTTTTCCTTTTATTTGTCATCTTTTCTCTCTGAACAGCTTGAAGTCTGTCTGTAAGCAAAGGTAGAGATGAGATTCCCAGGTGGCTGGGTTGTTCTGTCTGGAAGGTGCGTGTGCTCGCTTGAACCTGTGTACGTGCACACAGGGGAGTGATTTAGCCAACTAGTCTACTTGCAGGAAGGTACCAGGATGCGAGGGATTTCATTACTCTCTGTGTTGTCAAATAACTGGGTTGATTGAATTTTCGTCACTTGAAAGATGTATTCAAATATTCTAGTGTTGGAATTATTTCCATAATGTAGTGATTCAGCCATGTTTTGGATGTTACATTTAATCAGAGTTGCATGGGATTAACATTGCAGAACTCAATTTCGCTCTAGGTACTTGATTATAAAGAAAATTTACATGATCGATAGAATTTTAATATGGCAGATATTTTAGTTTAAGCATTGCCTAAATTACTTAATTTGACCAACTTCAGTGACTTTTTAAATTGATTTTTTTTTTTCATGATGAAGTTCTAGGGTAAAGTTTATAATGTGAAAGTCAATCCCTGGGCTACTAGATAATGGGTTTCTTTTTGTGTGAGTCGAGGCAGAGGGTTAACCTTCAGACACCTTGTTAAAATGCACAGAATCATACCCTAGTCAGTCCAGTATCCCTTCCCAGCACAGAAAGGAATTCTTCTTGCTTATAAATGTGCTTGCTGTTCTGAGAATTAGAATGAGAAATAATTTGCCCCGTCCTCTCTGGAATGCAAATAAACAGATGCTAAATAATGATGGCAAGACTTTCAATCTGAAACTCTGCAGATGGTTTTCACACATCCTGTGGCCTGATATTGGGCCTGGGCAACTAGAAAAGGGCAGCCCAGCACCTTAGATTTCATGGGGGTATGTGTGGAAGAGGGGACAGTTTGTGAGTAAATACAGGTTAGAAATGGGCTTCCCAGGTGGCTCAGTGGTAAAGAATCCACCTGCCAATGCAGGAGACATAGGAGATGCAGGTTTGATCCCTGGGTCAGAAAGATCCTCTGGAAGAGGAAATGGCAACCCACTCCAGTATTCTTGTCTGGAAAATTCGATGGACAGAGGAGCCTGGTAGGCTACAGTCCATAGAGTCAAAAAGAGTTGGACATGATTGAGCATACACGCAGGCACAGGTTAGAAATGGGGGAATACAGAGGATGTAGGTGACCAATTCAAGGATCCCAGTGACAGCTAGCAGAGATGTTCTCTTATTGCCACTGCATCTTATTAGTTTTTAGTCATGTTTATACAGAATAAAAAGATTTTGAAGTTATAAAAACTATTAAGTGTTGGGTATTCCCTCAGACTTTTTCTGTTCTTTTTCCCTCCTTCTAATGTCTTACATAGTATTTTAGTAAAAATTTATGTAATAGAAAGTTTTGATCACATATCAAAGACTGTCCCATGACAATTATTATTGTACTTGTCTTCAGTTCAGTCCATTCGCTCAGTCGTGTCCGACTCTTTGCGACCCCATGAACCGCAGCATGCCAGGCCTCCCTATCCATCACCAACTCCCGGAGTCTACCCAAACCCATGTCCATTGAGTCAGTGATGCCATCCAACCATCTCATCCTCTGTCGTCCCCTTCTCCTCCCGCCCTCAGTCTTTCCCAGCATCAGGGTCTTTTCAACTGAGTCAACTCTTCGCATCAGGTGGCCAAAGTATTGGAGTTTAGGGACTTTATATTCCATCATGAAATTAACGATGTTCTTCCTTTTCTAAAAACTTCAATGTTTATATCTTTTAATATTGGAGGTGGGTCTTTATGAGACAGTCTTCTCAGTATTATAGTTTCTTATTTCTTAGGGCTCGTGTGTATTACAATGATCAGAGGACTCAACTTCTGGGGAAATAGAAATATTACTTACAGACAGCCATGACGATTTTTTCTTATAACTCATCAGTTTACTATATGCCTTAAATTGAAACTGGTTCATTCTTAGCCTGATTCAGTTTTCTTTTTAAATGATGTATATGTATGTCTTGAGAAAGTACATTACAAATATACATCCTGATCTTTATCAAGCAAGTAAGAACTTACTGCATGATAGGTACTCTGTTGAGTACAGTTTAGGCATTAGATTCATTTAATCTTTGCTACAGCCGTCAGAGGTGGATTTTGTTGTTATCCCTCTTTAAAGAGCTAGAAACTGAGGTATAGAAAAGTAATGAGCCCCAGGTTTGATAGGGAAGTGATTGGCTAGAGATTGATTAAAAAACTGGTAGTCTGGTTTCTAACTACTTTTCTAGTTAAATATTTTTAAACCACAGAAAGAGACAACCTATATTCTATTTAACTCAGGAAAAAGGTTCTGTTTCTTTTTCCATCATCCTGCTCCCATGCTATTTGGTTTGTTTGTTTGGAGCTTTGAACATTATTTTAGGCACACTCCTATCAACATAGTACCTCTTAGGGGAACGCTGCATGATAACAAATGAGGCTAAAATTTTTTTCTGTTGACAGGGAAGCCTTATCATCATCAAATCTAAAATTCCGACATATTGCTCCATATGCTGTTGAAGAAAGGAGCCTGAATGACAGGTGTTAAACGCTGACCATGGGTATCTGCAGAACCTGTTCAGAGTGACTTCAGTTTATTCTTTTGTAAATCACAGCCATCCTTCATTATTACTGGCCTTGGATGGGTGTATACACAAGTCCGCCGAATCATAGTACAAGCTTTTCATCAAAAAGAAAGAATGGTTAATAATGGAAAACTATTAAAAATGTTCCATAATAGTACAATCTTGTGGGGTTAATTTTTTTCTTTATTTTTGTGATTTGTGTGAACAGCAGTTATTGGGTTCACAGTGGATAGGTTTGTATGTATTTTCTGGTGCCTTTTGTATATAGCATTTATACAGTCAGTTTGTACCTGTGTACTTACTTTTGGACATTCTGCCATTTCCTGGGTTTTATATTTATCAAGTCTATGGGAGTTTAAAATAGTGGACAAATATTTGTGAATTCACTGTTAATTATATTGTTTGTAAGTATGTATTTTATAATATAGAGTGTTTGGAAAAAATTTCTTTCCAGAGTATTCTACTTTAAGAAAAAGATTTTTAATGTGTAAATTCTCTTTTAAGTATGGTTGTTTATTACAACTCATTAAAACTACCTAAATTTAGGTGTTAATTGTATTTAAGTAAATATATGTTTATTTCATAGTCTGGAAATACTGGTTTTCAGTACATGAAGATATTCAGAAATTAAAATCTTAAAATTCTTACATGTATTCAGTTATTTTGTTGTGCTTGCTTATGTTTTATAATTAGCTTAGTTGAAAAAGCTATTCAAGTATTACTTATAAGTGTAGTTCTGAGTGTTGATGTAATAACAGCTGATTCTAGATCTTTCTACAGAGAAAGGAGTAGAGGGAGAGAAACAGAAAACAAGAAGACCCTCCACCTTCTGGGCAGGAGGAGAGCCTTAGGGCCCTGAGTAGCCACACCAAGTCCAAGGCTGACTGAGCCTTCTGAAGAGATGGAGATTAGAGCAGCAGCTCCATCCCAGAAGGAGCTTCCTTGGTGGCTCAGACAGTAAAGAATCCGCCTGCAGTGTGGGAGACCCAGGTTCGATCCCTGGGTCGGGAGGATCCCCTGGAGAAGAGAATGACTACCCACTTCAGTATTCTTGCCTGGAGAGTCCCGTGGACAGAGGAGCCTGGCAGGCAACAGTCTTGGGGTCACAAAGAGTTGGACACGATTGAGCATGTTCACAGTCTCACATTCTATCCCAGAAGGATGTTCACCCTTTCTTTATTCCATTCCTCAGACATGTGGATTGCTCTCTTTGTGTAGATAATTCTCATTTCAGGTGCAATCTCACAGATGTAATTTAAAATCTGAGTGACTTGTAAAGAGTGCTAACTGCAGAGATGCTCCTTCCGCCTCAGGTCTCCTGTCCTTCCTGGCCCCTGCCTCACCCCTTCTTCCCTCAAGTCTACTCCCATCACATCCTCAGGCCCCATCAGTTCCCAAGCCGGCCTGCCCACTGGCCTTGCTCTGGCTCTCTCTCCTTGCACTTTAGCACCACCCAGAGACCAAGATCTCTACAGTTTAGAAATCCCATAAGAAAAACTTCATGTGTTTAGTCTAGCAATTATAAAATTTATTGAAATAAAGACCTGTAACATAGACAGTAGAGTTATAAACATTTTATTTGCTTTTATTTTTTCGTTTTGAAATACAAAATGTGCACATTGAGTTTACACAAACACGCGATGGCCAAGTTCAGTGTACATGTATTGTACTACTCTTAATTTCTACACTGGTGATAGCAGGGCAGCTTTCAACATCCTATGTCTACACCAGAATAGATACCTGATTTATTGTTGCAGAGACAGTTGCAAATTTCCTCCTACTCTAGCCTCTTGGTCTTGGTGATATTTCTGCAAAACAAGGAAGGTGTGTGTATCTTTAGTAATACTGTGGCAGCTTTATGATTTTGGCTTAAGGTCATTAAAAATAATCTGAATAATTGGAGTTTTATGATGAGCTAAATCATAATACAATCCAGAGGAGTTGCTTAGCATTTATATTCATTTTCTACTAAATTTGGGTATTCTAGTGCTTAATATAATGGAATCAGTGCTTTCAAAGTGAATTCTGCTTGCTGTTTGTATCTAGTAGGCATTGGGGTAGCCGAGATTTCTTTGTCCCTCAATGGCGCATAATGTAAAGGTGCCAGGAGGGAGTCAGGATGGAATAGGCCTTGAATGCGGTTAAGAATGAACTTGCTAAGCATTGCCATGGAGTAGAGGACAGATGTCCTGACCCTTTTCATAAGCCTGTGGACATCCTCGCTTTGTTTCACACCTTCTTGGACTTCCACTTAGTGACAGAAAACAGTCAACCTATAGGATTGAACAAATCCAAAATTACATATATCATGTAGGCCTTGGCTATAATATGTATTATGAAAAACTGAGAAGTGCTTATTAAATAAGCTCTATTAGGCATATGCGGGCTTCTGGGATAATTTGTTTTGCATTATAAAAAATGCCAGATAAATGAATATCTTAACAGAAGGCAGCAAATCCAGAGAAACCGGGACTATGTGTGTGTGTGTGTGTGTTTTCCCCCAATTATAGTAATCTTGTTTACTTAAAGTATAACTGGAATTACAGTATTCAAACATGGAAACTAATAGCTGGAAATTAAGTACAGATGCTACTATTTTAGAAAACCGTTTAAAATCCTGGGGCTGAATACATAGAAGTGAGTAGCAAAAAACACTGATATTTTAAAATCACCAATAATGTGAAAGCTTCAATAATCACATGGCTAAAGAATGAATAAAACTATATGCCAGATTCTATTCCTTTTGAGTATTCACAGGGTATGAAATGACTTAGAACATCCCATGGACTCGGTGGCATTATGAAAAGGATGCAGATTTATAAATGGAAAACTGAAATCTTTTGGGGGTTGCTTTATATTAAAACAAAGCTTGTTTGCATAATGTGCCTCATTGTAAAGCTGAGCAATCTATGCTAAAAGTGGTAGCTCCAGCTTTGTGTGATAGAATCGTTCACATTTGTCTGTTTGAGGACGTATTTAACAAGTTAAATCACATTTTCAAAGAGCTGCATGGAGCGCATGATGTTTTCATCCTGTAAGGGAGAAACAGTGGAATGAAATTCACCATATCTGTAAAGGAAAGTGCACTATTTTGCCTCTAAGGATCGCCAGCCCCCACCAACCTCCTGTGCCAAATGTTCAAATACTGTCTGCAAATGTAAATACGCTTCTATCCATTTTCCATGCTGAGACTATGGAGAGCCCATTTTATGTTTTGCTGAGTCCACCAAGCTTTAAAGACCTATTTAGCTCTGACTTGGTGATAAGAGAGGATATTTCTCCAATTAGAATGCCAGTACGGAAACTGGAGAGGTAGCACAGAGCGTATACAAAGTGAGCAATGCAAACTGCCGTATCTGGTCATCAGAGGCCAAATCACAGGGACTTGTACTAATGGAAGGAGACAGGGTTTGTATGTGAGCTAAGAGTCAACTTCATGAAGCTTGGAAGTTGGGATTTAGGAGATGGGTTGGCAGTAATTACATCTGTCCTTCTGAGTCTCTTAGAGATAAATCTGTGACCTTTAGGAACATTTAGAAAGGAATGGTCTCTCAATGCCAGGGAAAGGATTGTTTGGAAGAAACCATTGCCCAGTATCTGCAGTTTAGTATATTCCTCTGAAACTTAAGGGGACAGATGATGGGGTACTTGGAGATTGTGACCATTTATAGTAATGGAAAATGGTAGCAGAACTGATGACATCCACTGCTGGAGGCCAGGTAACACCGCCATTAGCAGGTTGATGTCACCAAGTTAATTCAGAGAGACCATGACATTGAAATATGAGTTGAAAAGCAAGCAGGCATCAGAAAAGGGAAAGTATATCAATTTGAAAATAATTAGAGTAAAACACCAGCAAACTTTCTGTCTCCAAAATTATTTTTAAAACTCTTTAATTGTTCTACCCACATACCAAGTCAAATAATTCTAGGTATGCTAAATCTGGTCTGCCACCAGATTGTGGAGAACCACGTGGACTTTTACTCAGGGAGGATTTTCTGCTGTTTAATTTTGTGACTATTTTGTTGAGCCAAAGACATATCTTGTTCACATACACTGAAGCAATGGTGTTTATATTAGAAATTGGATATAAATTTGGTCAGTGATACACTGCTGGCCATACTGGAATTCTAAATCTCTGGAAGATATGATAGACAAGATATATTCTAGTTCTGGGGAAAGAACAATTCAAATCTCACATATATTTTATCCTCAGTGATGAATATTCTAAAGGATTTGAAGAGCAAAAACACACTCTACAACCTTCACCTCTCCAGGGCTTCCCTCATAGCCTGCCTCAGGGTGTGTTGACTAATAGAATGTGTAAATTGGTGATTGTTTTCACAGTGGTAGGCTTGTTGCATGTCAGTTGTGTAGAAGTGATGACTTTAGGCATATGACCTTTACACTTTGCTCAGTTCGTGGTGGCTAGCTGATAAGAAAGCAAAAGGGATAGTTCCTTCACTATCATTACTTACTTTTTGACAACTTTCGATGAATTCGTCTATGGTAACGACTCCATCTTTGTTTTTGTCCATTTTCTGTTAGGGGATTACAGAACAGAAAACTTGACTCAGACATACCCCTCAGACCTGAATTGAACAAGCTGAAGCAGATGAAAAGAAAGCCCAGCTGCTTATTTTATGGGGAGGAACTGCTTCAAAACACAAACTAGTAGTTTCTTGGTAATAAGATTCATATGAGGCTGACTGACTAGGCTGTTGCCTTTTTCATAGAATGTGGTGCAGACCTAGAGTCTCTCTGTTCTAGAAAAAGCCCACCCTCCAGCTACCATAGAGTTCAGGCAACTTGACTTACAGAACCTTGATTTTCTCATCTGTAACATGGAGCTAATGACGATATTAATAACCTCATAGAGTCTTACGAGAAGTGAATGAAAACACCCCAAAACATATGAGACATGGCAATTGCTTGCTTAACTTAGTGTTCTGTTGAGGTTTTGGTGAATGAGTTCAATAAGTGGAATTATCAATATTATGATAAATTCAAAACCAAAATTGCTAAATTAATAATGGTATTATTCCATAGTTGAATGGTAAATGTTCTATAGAACATTTTTGTCACTTTCAGTAAAAAATTATTTTTCTTCACATTCTTTTGAATTGTCATGATGCTTTGCAAACATCAGGAAATTTGCTCTTAATTTCACTCCCTCTCTATTGCAATCCTACCTGGAAAAATGTTTCAACATGTTGTCTGGGAGCATCTTCTTTGAGGACAGGATATGTACATTTACCCATCATGTCGTATATTGCTTTCATTATATCAAGCATTTCCTGAAAAGGAAAAGGCAGTTACATGAGGCCACAAATGATGTGAAAAGAAACCACTCTAGAAGCCTTGACAGATTATTCCAAGTTTTAAATTTTAGTTGATTCTTCATTAAATATCTTGGTTGTCCCAGAGGAATAGCCTTATGCCTTAAAAGCAGCAGAATCAGAATGTAAGAATCAAGTCTGATTTTGGTTTCAAGATGAAGTAAATTCCTGTATATCTAACATGATCAGAAAACACCCTGGTTTAATATTTGGACTTCCATACAACTTCACACAGGCTATCTTTGCATTATAGGTTTATTACATATTTTATATGTTGACTGTCAATTTCCATTTATTGAGAATAAAATATATTCCACATCATGAGAATTATACTAAAACTAACTGATAAGTCTCAGAGCTTATTAGGGATTTCCATGTGTTTTTCCTGTTGTGACTTTAAAGTCACATGTAGATTAGTCAAAATATTATGCTGGAAATGCTTTGAAATTTTAATTTTTATTAAAATCAAATCTAGTTTTTGATTTGTGATTTCCAGTCTTAGTGGAAAAAAATGTCTAGTTAACATAGACATTCAGATTTATTATTCATACTTGTTTTCTTCTTTTTGAAGTTTCCACATAAGAGTCTGGATTAAGTCAATAATATGCATGTAATATACTTTTACTTTTGACAGTATTCAATTCCATTTTAAATGATAAAATTTGTAGTTTGTAAACCATAGGTGAGCCCCTATGGTTTGAGTGGAAGATTGTTTAATATAGCATTCATGAGATGTGTAAGATGTAAGTGATAAGAATAGCATATTTGTGTTAAACATAGAAAGGGATTAAAAGACCAAGAGATACCTAATATCCTGGAGGCATCTGAGTACTAAATGTTTATTGTATATCAAACATACAAGAGGCACTAAGTATCCAGGAGACATGCTCAATGTACCTGAATGCTTAATACTCATGAGGTCTTAATTCAGCCATCTATTTGTGAGATCCATTCTGGCCCCATGTATCTTCTGCTCAACAAACACAAAACCCATGGACATTGATCAGGTTAATTGTTACATTATAACCGTGGTCAGGTGAACTTTTCCCTGTATCTTCAACAGAACCAGTTAATGTTTGTCCCAAGATACGTTCCATTTGAGGAACCTCATGCTCAAAACACAACTCTGGGGAAAGCTAGTGAGAGAAAGAACAGGTAGGCATTGAATCATATCCAGGATTCAGGTAATATGGTCCTTCAACCTACCTTCACTCCATCCTCAATTTGTTATCTTACCCCATCCTTCCCCACTTACTTCTCATTGTGTTTTAAGTTAGTTTAATCAGCCATTTGATATGCACATCCTAATTTGGTCTGTGAGACTTCCTTAGATTAGCCCACCTGGAAATGTACTTGGAAACCTACAATTGCCTCAGGTTATTTCCCAGATAATACAGGTCACTACATAATTCACACAATGTTAAAATTGCCTCTGTTCCCACGTGGACCATATTATATGGGAGAAAAAAAGGTTACAGGCCAAATATTCTAACATGGTTTGGGTATATTTTCTTCCAATCTCATTCCAATCACTCTCTTTATTCCATGTACAGTATTTATTAAAATGCTATTAGAAATCAAGATGTAATCCTTCTGTGTTTTATAATAACTTAGGAGATTAACAATAAGCTATTTCTACCCATTCCAAATTTTTCATCAGTATGTTTCTCCACCACCACAGAAAATATGTTAGATTCCTAAAAAAGTGATTTAGAATGATAATTGCAATCATTTAGCATTTCAAGTTAAAGAATGAAAATGGTCCAAAGGCTAGCTGTGTCGGTGAGGCATTTCTTACTTCTTTAGTGATGTAGCCATCTTTATTTATGTCATACAAATTAAACGCCCAGTTGAGTTTTTCTTGTACTGTCCCCCGAAGCAAAATAGAAAGACCTTTGATGAAATCCTAAAAAGAAATAAAAATACAATTTGATATAGAATTTCTAAAAAAAACAAACTCTAATAAAATTCTTTGTCAAATAGTACAAGTAAAGCTTTCAGTCCTCTGGATTTTGAACCATTTACTTAGTAAAATGGTTCATGAATTCCTGATCATCTTTTCCCAGCATTCTTTGTGGGCATAGACACTCCTTAGGTTTAACATTTCACTTAAAAAACATCATATTTCTTTATGTATGTATTGTCATTGTGCTGGGTCTTCCTTGCTGCACAGGCTTTTCTCTGTTGGTGGCAGGTGGGGGCTGCTCCTGTTACAGTGCCCAGGCTTCTCGTTGTGGTGGCTTCTCTTGCTGTGTCTCTAGGGCACGTGGGCTTCAGGAGTTGCAGTTCCTGGGCTCTAGAGCACAGGCCCAATAGTTGTGGCTCACGGGCTTAGTTCCTCCAAGGCATATGGGATCTTCTCGGACCAGGGATCAATCCTGTGTCTCCTGCATTGGCAGGCGGATTCTTTACCACTGAGCCACCAGGGAAGCCCAACATTCTCACTTTCTAATTGAAAACTGTGACTTAAGTCAACTGGAAATTGTGTCAAAACAGATACCCAAAAGCAAGACCCATAACAAGTGTTTAAGTGGTCTGTCTTACTACTACAAGTGCATAATATTCTTTTAGTGAAAAGAATCTAATGACTATCTTTTAAAATACAAGCACATACATAACACACTTCCCGTGGAAAAGATCTGCTAACAAGAGATGTAGGTTGTCCTTAAGATAAGGGCCAAGTGAAGCCTTTACTTAGAAATCAAGTTGTGGGCAGTGGTTAAGAGAACAGTGCTGGAAGCCAGGCAGCTTGAATTCAGATTCCAGCTGTATCACCTGGTAACTCTGTTCTCTCAGACAACTTGACATCCTTTCATCTCAGTTTTCATGAATGGAGATTACCGTATCTAACTTCTCAAAAGTTTTTATGAGGATTAAAAGAATTAAGCTGCTTGTAACTGTGTGGCGTGGACAGTGGCTATGTATTTGTCAAGTAAATGGAACCCTCAGTCAACATCAAGGTTAGGCAGGTTTGGTTGAATTGCAGACAGTCCAGCTGAACTCTATCAAGTTCATATATATTTGTTGCTCAGTTGGCAGGGTTAGCATCACAATATGGTGGATTCTGAGTCCACATGGAATTGACAATCCGCTGTCAGGTAGGAATGAAAGAGCAGAAGGGAATTCCAGGAGTGGACTCTAGGCAAAGTTGTATTCTTGCTCTACATTCCAACATTTTGTAGTTGTTTTCCTGTCTCAACTTCTTCACAATTTTTTTTTAAGATGAGTGATGTTCGTTTAATTAAAAATGTAAAAATATATAAGATGTTTCATGAAAAATCCTTCCTCCCAATCCTGGACCCCATCCACCCTATTTCTTTCCTCTAGACAACTGACATTAGTACCTTCTTGTGTTTACTTCTGAAGAATTTTTGTGCATATATGAGTATAAGGTATATTTATTTAAATATCTATTTCTTCTCCTTTTACAAAAATGATAGTGTAACAGGTTGCTTTGTGTGTGTGTGTGTGTGTGTGTTTTAAAAACTTAGCAATAAAACTTGGAAATAATTCCTGTCTTTTTCATTGTTGCATACATATGAATATACCATAGTTTATTTAGCCAGTATCCCATGGATGAATTATTTAAAGATTTCCAATCTTCTTATAAAGAAAGCTATAGAGTGACTTTATATATACATAATATATATTTTGAATAACTATGTCTGCAGGATGAGTTCCTAGAGGTGGAACTTCTCAGTCAAAAGATTTGAACATTGATAAATTTTATATACTTATTTTCAAATTTCCCTTCCAATTCTCTTCTCAAAATCTATGCATAAGAATATTGTAGCTTGTCAATACTATATGGATCACAGTTCTGATCTTTCTCAATCTTGTAGATTAATATTTCTGTCTCAGGTTACTAAAATTTGTATTCATTCTACTGTGAATAAATTTGAGCATTTTTTTGAAATGTCTTGATTTATAGAAACTCTTCACATATTAGTAAAACTATTCCTGGTCTGGAATATATCTTCACATATTGTTTCCCAGTTTGTCATTTCCTTCTTTTTATTATGCTGATTTTCTGTCGAGTAGGCATCTTTTGGTTTTTATATTCTAGAATTTGTCAGCCTTTTACTTCATGTCTCCTTGTTTATATCATATTCACCATAAATTTTAGAGTCTTAGGTAGAGCTGGGGTTCAATCCTGGTTCTGCCATTCATTAACTGTATGACTTTGGATAAGTCAGTTAGCATCTCTTAAGTCTGGAACTCCTCATCTCTAACATGTGGCAAGTAATACAGGACCTAATTTTTTAAATCTGCAACTCACCACTCCCATCCAACAATATTTTTAATAAACTGAAAAAGAAGAACCTTTATTGGGAAGATAGGGGTGGTGGTGAATTTTGGTGCCAGAACTCATTTAATGCCAAAATCTGAACTGAAATGACATGAAACTTCTAGTATCTATTTATCTGTTTATCTCTATTATTAATCACCTATTATCTGTTATCAGTCATGTTAATCAAAAGACATTAAATTCTTTTTTAATATATCCAAGTCATAGTAGCTTGACACAGTATAAGCTTGTTTATCACTCACATGCAGTGAAATATAAGTGAGGATGCTGTTCTGTTCTGTGCAGTCATAACAGAGATCCAGAATTCTACTTTGCTTCAAGGCAAACCAAAATATGTAACCTCGTGGTTTCCACAGATGGGAAGAGAGAAGATGTGGTCACTTCCACCAGTCTCCTGCTGGTTGAAATTCAGTCTTGGCCCCACCTATCTGGGTAGGAGGAGAGGCTGGGAATACGTACTGATCATGTGATCTTAAAGCAGAATGCATGGACATTGAATCAGTAGCACTCTCTGCTATATTTACTGTTGAGAGTCTCTTGGACAGCAAGGAGATCTAACCAGTCAATCCTAAAAGAAATAAACCCTGAATATTCATTGGAAGGACTGATGCTGAA
The DNA here is from genome assembly GCF_001704415.2 of Capra hircus. Taxonomy (NCBI): domain Eukaryota; kingdom Metazoa; phylum Chordata; class Mammalia; order Artiodactyla; family Bovidae; genus Capra; species Capra hircus. The sequence continues at coordinate 40,720,948 of NC_030813.1, forward strand.
GCTTACACTCCAGTACTTTGGCCACCTGATGCAAAGAACTGACTCATTGGAAAAGACCCTGATGCTGGGAAGGATTGAAGGCAGGAGGAGAAGGGGACAACCGAGGATGAGATGGTTGGATGGCATCACAGACTTGATGGACATGAGTTTGAGTAAGCTCCGGGAGTTGGTGATGGACAGGGAGGCCTGGTGTGCTGAGTCCGTGGGGTCGCAAAGAGTTGGACATGACTGAGTGACTGAACTGAACTGAACTGGCAGGATAGCACAATTGCTAAGAGATGTATGCTGGGCCAGATTGCTTGAGTTTGAATCCCGACTCTCCTACTTTCTAGCTGTGCGACCTTGGGCAGATTGCATTAGTTCTCTGTGAATCTCTTTCCTAATTTGCTAAAATGACGATAATCATACCTATGAAGATTAAGTTACTGTATGTAATTCATTCATCATAATGCCTGACTCAGAAAGAGTGCTGAACAAGTCAGCTAGTTTTATTGTATATAGGTATTATTAATACTATTTTTAATGTTATTTTCATATACTTAGTACAGTGACTGACACAAAATAAGTGCTTGTTTTATAATCAGATTCAGAAGTATCTCTTACAGCATTGCAGACAGAGCGATCATCTGGCCTGTGCTTAAATGTGTTCATTGTAAGATCACTGAGGAATAAAATGACCAATGTCATTGTTAACTGGCTTCATTGGAAAAAATCTCCTTTGTAGTACCTGCTGTGATTAATATCTAATAAATACTGAGCACATATTTGGTACCAGGCACTCAGCCAAGCCCTTAAGTGGCATCACTTTGTCATCCTTCTCTTATCCTGTGAAGTAGCTTTGTTTGCTGATGTTTCACAGTGAGGAACACTAAGGCTCAGAGGATCTCACAGGGTTTCCGCCACTTGATGGCAAAGGGATTTTTAGCTCCAGTCATATCTGGATCCAGGGCCCCTCCTGTCTTATCCACTCCACCCTTTGGTTTTAAGCAAATTAAGTAGGAAACTTCCATTTCCTTTACCTTGCATCAGGATGGTTTCTGCTGTACCTCCCAGGATCTACTGTTACTCAAAATATGTTCATTTCTTAATCATTTCTACTTTCTAGAGACTTTTCACATGGCTAATCAATTTAGAAAAATAGCTATAATAGCCTAGTTTTAAATTTGATTTTGATTTAACATTCATTAATTCATCCATTAGTTTGTCTTCAAAAAGACATTTTTTTTACCAACATGCTTATAGTATATAGCCATTACAACTAATTTCCCAAATTATCATCAGCATTCATCACAATTACTATGATGAATATTACATAAATATTATAATAGCAACATTAGGCATGGTCTCATATCATTAACACCAGACTAAATTTACATGTGAAATTGGATACAATGTGCTGTGAGTAATTGACGGTACATTTCTAATATGTAAGTAATTTTAAGTAATGAAATCACTAGCAGTCTCTGCCTTACCCATACCCTAGCTATGAAAGATTTTATTAGGTGAACTTGAATGTTTGATTTCTATGTTATGGCTAAACTAAGGCCATGGCAGAATTAATCTCGTTGGTAAAGAGCAGCTAACACTAATACAATATTGTCACGGGTGATCATCGGCTGCCAAAGTGGAAGAAATGTCACAGGGGATGGAGTCTATGATGGACTCACGTCTTCACTAACTGCTGTTGTTGCATCGGGGTCAACCCACGGACCACTGCTGGCTTCTTGGTCCACACCTTTACTGAGCCGCTGCCAGCTTCTCCTCTTATTTTGTCAGTGATTGTTCTTGGGTACATTGTGAGATGACACACTGAGTTTCCTGGCCCAGAATAGCCATTTCAGTAGCGCTCAACCTGTGCGAGCATCTAGTGTGCGAGGAGGTACTTTGCTCACTCTGCCCTAGGGCCACTGACTGAATGACCTCTCAGGAGTTTGTGCCCCTTTTGTCATCCTGGTGCCACAAAGTGTTGAGATGTTAGTGTGCCAATTTAATTTTTATACCTCCTGAGCTTGCCACCTCCTTTTCTCCAACGCCTTCACTGTAGATCCAGCTGACATCAGCCCGTCGGAACTCTTGGGATAAAGAGCTGCTAATTGGACTTTTTGTTTCTAGGAACATACCTTAACTTCCCTGCTGAAAATCCTTCAATTCTTATCTTGCTCCTTACCTCCTGCAGTTCAGCCTCCTTGGCATCCTGCCTCAGATGTGTGGAGATCTGCCCTTGGCCTCCTTACCCAGCCTTCCTGTCACTCTCCCCCTTTTGCATTTCATCTTCTAGGTGACTTAACAAATGTTTTCTCTTCATTCCCAGGCCTCTGCCTCACTCCCCACTGCTCCCCATCCTGAGCCCTTATCCTCTTTAGCAGCTCCTGCTTGTCCTTCAGACTTAGTTCATCAGGTCCATGGGAGGAACTCTCTGATACAGCCCACTAGTACCCTTCCTTGTTGATTCCACACCATCATCTGCTTTCCTTTATTCTGACGCTCACTGAAATTTCTGTTCATGTGTAAGATGCACTCTTCCCAATTGAAAAAAAATGCATACCTTCTAAATTATCTGGTTCCCATGATACATATTAACAATTCTGCACACAATTCCAGTGTGTGAGTGGGGATTTCCCCACTCCAACACCAGATGTAATCAAGTAATCTCCAACACCAGATGTCTTACAGTTCAACTTACTTCTGATACTTTCTTCCTGGAGATAGAGCCAGATTCTACATGACAGCCTCTTCCTGGCCCCCAGCTTTAGATGCTACTGCAAGAATAGGTTGTCACCCATGCTTCTGACCAATGGGCTACAGATTGGAGTTTCCAACAAACCTTTACTTGGGTTCAAGTAATTTGCTAGAGCAGCTCACAGAACTTCCAGAAACATATACTTACTAGATTACCAGTTTTTAAATAAAAGGATATTTAAGAGCTTTTACTAAAATTCCTAGATAGCTTACCAAGACTGAATCATGAAGAAATAGAAACTATGAACAGATCTATAACTAGGAAACTGATTCAGTAATCACAGACTGCCCCAAAGAGACAAGCCTAGTCGCAGATGGCTTCCTTGGTGAATTCTGCCAGATATTTAAAGAACACCAACCTTTTTCAAACTGTTCCAAAAAATTGATGTGGAAGAAACACTTCCAAATTAGGCCAGCCTTACCTGGTGCCAAAACCAGACAAAAAAATTACAAGAATATTACAGGCCAATATTCCTGACACACACAGATGCAAAAGTCCTCAACAAAACACTAGCAAACCAAATCCAAGAGCACATTACAATGATTATACTCCATGACAAAGTAGAATTTATCCCTGGGGATAGAAAGGTGAATCAATACATGAAAATCAGGTAATATAATATCCCACATTGACAGAATTAAGGATACAAATCTTATGATCATCTCAATAGATGCAGAAAAAGCATTTGACAAGTTCAATACTCTTTCAAGATGTATACTGCCAACAAACTGGGAATAGAAGGAAAGTACCTCAACATAATAAAGGCGATATATGAAAAGGCCACAGCTAACATCACACTCAGTGGAGAAAATGGAAAACTTTCTCTCAGTGTTAGGAGCAAGACAAAGATGTCCACTCTTGTTGAATATTCTTAATGCAACAATAATAAAGTAATAAAAGGCTCAAAAAGCCAAAAAAAATTATACCACCAAACACAAATTTTCACCCTAACAGCACTAAATCCCTTTCAGTGTATTCAAAGTCAAAGCATTATTAAAACACACACACACACAAGAAACTTAAGACTTACCTCAAAACTTACAGCTCCATTGTGGTCCGTATCGAATGCATTGAACAGAAAATGTGCATATGTTGTAGAGTCTGAAATGTTGGAAATAAAATAATGATGTTAGCATTTCAATATCCTACAAAAGATTTAGATAGCATGTCCAAGCCTCTTCTACTCAGGAGAATACACTTTGACTTGTGGTTTCTTTGCTTTCTTCCCAGCTGCCCATCCTCTCTCAGTAGAGGGTTATAATTTGAGGTTCATAGGCATGAGTTACCTACAGAGACCACTGGTGAGAGAAGCTCTCTAAGTTTCTGGATGGAATATCTCTGAATACACAGGCGTCTTGGATGATGCTACTGACACTGGGATGAATAATGTTACCTTAGGTGGGTGTGAGGCTTAAGCAAGTCAAATCTAAAAATTGATTAGTGCTTGGCAGGGACTATCTCTGAAAGAAGTGAAATAATAAAATACTAATAATGAGACACAGATGAATTGCTATTATTGGTGGTGTATTTATTAGTCCATCATTTTACAACCCAGATAAGGATGCTGGGATTCAGAGAGGTATCCCAGTACTTCTCTGGGATAAGCCAAAGCCACACAGTCCGTTGGCAGTAGAGTGGAACATCACTTAAGCATTTCTGACCAAAACGCCATGCTAGCCCATACCCAAAGGTTGCCTGATGAAGTGGAAACAGGAGTGATTTGGGAAGTTTCTGTGGTCATGTTGAAATGGATTGTGTGGTCCTAAAGTTTCCCAGTTGCAAGTAGTGGGGTGCTCCTGCTCTGCCTGGGTCCTGGGTGGGATTGAGGCTCTGGGCAATGGTAGACTGCTTGTCCTAAGGTCACAGGATGCTACCTAAGGACACTGAAGTTCTCTGAAATCCAAAACTTCCTCTGAGTTTGCTTCTAGTATGTTATTTCCCTCGAGATTTTTTCCTTCCTCTCCCCTTTTTTCGTTTGTCTCTGTATTCTCTGAACTTTCTGCCTTTTACTTGAAATGTATTATATATATATATATTTCTTATTGTTTTCTTTCCTTAGTGCAATTTTCATTTTAAGTCCCTCTGCGGTTGACCCTTGATCAAATTTGTGTGATTATTTTAAATGTTTCATCTCATGGGTTTTAGCCTTTTATCTTAACCTTTTTTATATTAAAAAATAGTAACCTTTTAGATCATTGGCTCTAGCCTTTTATCTTCTGTTTAAAATCTCATCTATTTCTATTTTATAACTTTTATCCTTTATTTTTATTGGGATTTAACAAAAGTTCTGTTCGCCTTTACTTTATGAATTGCTTTTTGAAGGCTGTCAAGAGACTAAGACACAGAAGCAGTAGAGAATTTCTCTCTCCAGACAAAGGAGGTCAGAAGTCTTGCAGACTCCTCTCCTAGCTTGCAGGCAGCCGTGGCTTTTGTAGGCATTATTTTCCTGAATGCTTCACCCTGCTGGTTAACTCTCTTGAAGGCCATGTATTTCATGAGGTAAACGGTACACTCAATTTCTCAAAATAATGGTGACATTGTTTTTCATCTCTTACCTTTAAATATGATATAGTGGTTTAGTTGCTAAGTCACGTCTGACTCTTGCAACCCCATGGACTGTAGCCTGCCAGGCTCCTTTGTCCATGGGATTCTCCAGGCAAGAATATTAGAATGAGTGGCCATTTCCTTCTCCAAAGTATGATATGAGGGACCACTTATCTTTAAACATATGAATTAATATGTTTCCAATGAACCAAACAGACACTGCAATTGGGCCTAAGTAGTACATAAAAGGACTGTAAGTAGGGTGGATGTCCATCTAGTGTTGACAGGTTGTAGGAAGAAACCCTTTTGGGTATGGAGCTAGGATTTTAATTGCAATCAACTTAGTGCAATTGTTGGGAAGTTCCATTAGAATTATCAAGAATTACCAGCCCCCCCTTTTTTTATGAACATGTTTTGCTCTCAGCAATATTTTCATAGACTTCTTGAACTATTTAGTGCCCTATGGAGAAATGAGTTGACAGATGGAATGTTAAACTTATCTTTAGGGGAAAAAAAAAGGGATTTTGCCTATTTTCAAATGAGCTCATTAAGCAGATATTTTGTTACTTTATACAGTCAGGGTAAATGCCTTTACCTTAGCAAACAGAACTCACCATGAATATAAGGCACAGAACAAACAATACTGGCAAATTTTTAAAATTTAAAAGACCAAGATAACATAGGCATATAATAATTACCATTCTTTTCAGATGGGGTTGTTTAGTTTAAACCTTGACCTATCGGACCCACACTCTGAGGGTTTGCCCTAATGTGGTTCAGAGGATGTCCTATTCCTCTAAATGTATCTCGACAAGTTTCCTGGAAACGAAGCCAGTTTTCCAGCCTAGATAGGAGATATCAGGCGGAGAGATGGTATCATCTCTTAGATGGCCCAAATTTGAATCTCTGCTCAACCAACTATTAATCATGTGGCTATGGCAAATTGTTTAAGCTCTCTGTAACTCAGTTTCCTCACCTACAAAATGATAACAATGTGTACTTCATAGCCGTGTCCGACTCCTAGCGACCCCATGGACTGCAGCCTACCAGGCTTCTCCATCCATGGGGTTTTCCAGGCAAGAGTACTGGAGTGGGGTGCCATTGCCTTCTCCAGTACTTCATAGAGTCCTCATGAAAACATTAAATGAGACACTACATGCAAGTTCTTAGAACAGTCTTAGGCAAATGTTAAATGTTCACCAGATCAGTTATCATTGTTATTCCTTCATAGACAAGTCACTCTCATTTCAAGTGCCTCAAATAAATGTGATCATTTTTTTTTCAGATTTAATATATTCCATTTGAAAAAGTTCCTATTGTGTGTGTGTGTGTGTGTGTGTGTGTGTGTGTGTATGAAATCTCTATTGTGAGAGGGTCTGAACTTCTCATTTAATGGAACTTCAAGCTCAGGGCTTCCCTGGTCACTCAGATGGTAAGGAATCTACCTTTATGCGGAGACCCAAATTCAATCCCTGGGTCAGGAAGATCCTCTGGAGGAGGGAATAGCTACTCACTCTTGCATTCTTGCCTGGAGAATTCTGTAGACTGAAGAGCCTGATAAGCTCCAGTCCATGGGGTCGCAAAGAGTCAGACACAACTGAGCGACTAACACTTCATGTTCAGTGAAGACTAGTATCATTACTTCATGAAAAGTATTGAGGTTCTGACAGAGCTTGAATTTCTTCAGCAGGCAATTTGGAGATAGTGAAAGTTTTTAAAGAAGGAGAATGATGCTACTAGCTTTAGAGCTAAGGCGTCGGAAGTGTCTGCTGTGCATAGAAATGGATTCTGCACAGAAAAAGGAAACTGTCCACAAAAGGATCTCAGTCTGACTTCATCTGACTATGCTCTTCTTAAATACTCAGCAAACATCTGCTAAAAGGATGAGTAACTGGCATTCTGGAGTCTAGATTTCAGTACAGATTGGGGTTCAAAATATCTAACAATGGTCTTTGTTCTTCCTGTATGACCTGACATGTCTCCTCTGACCACAACTCTTTCCAAACAATGAAAACAGTTACTGAATTTCATATGTTGACTTTGTTCAGTTTCTCATAGTTTTACTTGTGAAGCTGAAAATTAAATGTTGAAATTTTACAGATAGGGGACAAAATTTATGGAGTCTTAGACTAGGAAGGATCTTCCATACCATTTAACTATTTATCTACATTTAACAAAAGTGGAAAATGGGTATAGATAATGTTAAGGATAGTAGCTATGGTCACCTAGTTAGCCAGTGGTAGAGTCAATAATGAAATCAAGACATATCAACACTTATTCTTATAAATAAAGAATATTAGGGAGTTCCCTTGTGGTCCACTGGATAGGATTTCAGGCTTTCACTGCTGAGGGGCTGGATTCAATCCCTGGGAGAAATTAAGACCCTGGAAGTCATGTGGCACAACTCCCCCCACCAAAAATAATAGAATGTTTGACTAGAAAGAAAACTTAAGGATTCTTCTGTTCCACATTTGGTAAATGAACAACCTGAGGCCCAGAGAAATAAACTATTTAAGTCACACATCTTGGCGTTGGCAATGTCTATCCATAAACTCAGGACTCTTGACTTAGTCCAGTGCCTTTAACCTAACTATGCCCAGACCACAGTTATAATATCTACTAATCCCTTGATTGGAAAGGCCGCTGGTACACATATTTCAGAATATTTGAACAAATGCACTTAGTTATCATGTTCCAGGTCTGTGGATTGAAATCAGTCTGGTTGATTTCTTTCTTCCCACCACCATCCCCTACTCCTGCCTGAATTCATGCACAAGATACAGAATTAGTTCATTGCATTTGGATATACAATTCACAGCACTGTGACTGCAGTAAGGTGGGTTCACTCACTACGTGAGTGGTAGTATCTCTTCACTATGTCCTCTATAAATCACCCCGGAAATTCCTAGAAATAGAAGTGTATTCAGTGGATGCAGTTATTTGGGAAAAAGTACTTAAATCTTTATGTCCATAAAACTCATCTAAATGCCTCAAGTGCCTTATACAGTGGATGTTCAATAAATACTTGTTTAGATTCTTCTGACTGAAACTCATTCCTTCAATAACTGTTGATCGGGTGCCTCATATAGTTGAAGTAAGTGCAAAATTCCTACAACACATGCAGGGGTAAACCAGGAGACTGTAAGTTTCATGAGCTTTAAAAATGCCTGAAGAGCTTCTAAGCTTAGGCTTCCCTGTAGGTGGCATTGGAAAACACTGCTGTAATGATATAGGTAATGCGGTTTCCTCTTGGCTTGTTTTATAGGAGACATACTTTATCCCCTACAAACAGGAAGCCTCTGTTCAGTTCAGCTGTGCTGATATCCAGGACTCCAAACAAGTTGTGTTTGGTAAACCATCCTGCTAAGCCGTAGAGAAAACTCAAGAGCCTGACACAGTATAAATTGCAGGAGATTCTGGCAATATGACAAAGTCTCTTCCTGGAGGAAATGGTGAGACATTGTGATTTATGGTCCCATCATTGCTACGACTCCTAATGAGAGACATCTGTTGCTTTCAGACCATCAAACTAAATAAATGACTTCACACAAGTGTGAGGACGTCCTAACAGGGATTTGACTGCCACCAGAGAATACATTCTTTCTTAGGACATTTTCCCTTTTCTAGCAGCACTGCAAGATACAATTTGCATGCACGATATTAATTTTTAAAATTGCAAGTCATCTTTCTTTAAATATTTCATTTTCTTCAGTAATACTGGATGCTTTTAGATTTATGCATTCAATTAACATGAATATTCAAAGGATTTTTAAAAGTGCAAAAGTGATTTTTCCGCAAATCCCTTTGGACTTTATAACAAGACTATCTTGCAAATTATTATGCTTAAGTAGATGTTCTCTAATGTTGAAATGTTATTTTTCAGATAAAGATACATTTTTAATGTGAAGTTGTATCCAATTTGTAGTATTAATAACTTTCATTTGAGATAAGCAAAAATAGCTAAAAGATTTCCAAAGCTAAGGGCTTTGATATTAATGCCTATAAATATATTGGCAGGCAGTTTATAGTAAACATCATTCTTTTAAAAAATTCCGTGGTTTTTAATAATTTAGAAATATGTATTAAACAAATGATATTCTAAATTCATTATTAATGCAGACAATAGACCCATTACAAGCCTGGCATCAGACCCAATACCTGTGTGTGGGTGGTTAGTAACAAGATGAGCTGGGGGAGTTGTCCCCCATGACATATGCAAATTCATGTAATAATGGGTCATTGTTTGTTTTCTCAGAATTTTTATTTAATTCTTTGAAAAGTCCATCTTAAGGGAGAATTTCCATTTTGATAATCCACACACAAAATTGTCTTCAACCTACCGAAATACATAAAGCCAAAAGTGAATCGAGCTTTTGTATAAAATAATAATATTCAAGTGTTGTATCCATTAAAAATGGCTTTTACAGGTATCACCCCAGGATGAGGCAGATGTCATTCACTCAGCCACACATGCACTCGTGTTTGCAGTATTAGTGGGACTACTTGTCACTCGGTGTTCCATGACCTGTGGATATAGCAGTAAGCAAAACAGACAAAAAATTCCGTTCCCTTGCAAATGACATTCTAGTGGAAAAAGAGATGGTAAGCAACAACAAAAATAAAATGAAATATACATTATTAGATGCTCTTGAGTGCTAAAGAGAAAGTGAAAGCAGGAAAAGGGCACGGGGGATGTTTACGGGGTTGAGGTTTAAGCCAGGGTAGCCAGAGGAAGCCTCACTGAGAAGGTGGCATTTGAATGAAAGCAGAGGTGATGAGATACTGAGATGGATGTTTGGGAAAAGAGAGATTCCAGACAGAGAGAAAAATGAAGTCAAAGGCCCAGAGGCAGGACTTCCCTGGTGGTCCAGTGGTTAGGGCTCTGCCCTTCCACAGCAGGGGGCACGGGGTTGATCTCTGGAGGGGGTGGCGAATAAGATCTCATATGTTGGTGCAAAGCAGCCAAAATTTTTTTAATAATAAGAAAAAAAGCTCAGAGGCAGCAAAAGGACTGGTGTGCTGGAGGAAGGGCAACAGGCCAGGGAAGCTGGAATGAGGTGAGCAAAACGGAGGGTCAGTGTAGGATGAGGCAGAGAGAGAACAGGAAACAGTGACTGTGGTTTTGCTCTGAGTGGGCGGAAGATTCTGGGCAGAGCAGTGATGCAACCTACATTTTCCCAGGATAACTCTGGCTCATGTGAGAATAAACCATGGCGGGGAAGTAGAAAAGAGGGGTGGGATCAGAAAGACTGCCTAGGAGAACACTGCAGTTATTTTGGCATCAGATGATGGTGACTCTTTTAAGTAGGAAAGAAGTAAAAAGGTGATGACTAGGAAATGGATGGACTTCTGTGCACCTTGGTTTCCACATGTCTGGAAAGGGAGAATCGTAGCTAGGGTTGTTGGAGGGTAATGGGTAACACATGCCAGGGCCAGAAATGTATTAGATGCCTGACGAATGGCAGCTCCTTCAACTCAGGTTCGGTTTATCTGGATCGAATCTTTTTTATGTCCTCCCTGTCGTTCAGCTGGTCTAATTGTGCCTACATTGTGTTCTCATAGTATTATGTTGTTAACTCCCATCTTCATGTTTATTTTTCATGCTGGCGCTGCCCATCTGCTACACTAGGCTCTACCATCCTTCAGGGCAGGCTCACTCCCCTTACATCATCAGCATCTCACACACGGCTGCAAACATGGAAGTTGGCAGGACAAGTTTGAGCTGGGCATCCTGCCAGTGATGAGTGATCAAAGGAGAGACCATAAGTTCCACTGGCAGATGTATCTCTTCACTGATCTCTAATATGTACTCGTTGTCATTACGCTCTCTTAGTTTTCTTCCCAGTTAAAATAATGCCTAGAGTGGTATTGATTTTCTTAGATGCAGGGGGAGGGGTGATAGTGAAGAGTTCCTGAAAGAGAGAGGAAGAGCAGAAAGGAGCAGAAGAAAGCCTAGATAAGACTCCAGAAATATCTGGGTTCTAACCTTGTAGCAGTTAGTTGCTCAGTCCTGTCTGACGCTTTGCAGTGCTATGGACTGTAGCCCACCAGGCTCATCTGTCCATAGGATTCTCCGGCAAGAATACTAGAGTGGGTAGCCATTCCTTTCTCTAGAGGATCTTCCTCACTCAGGTGTCAAACCCGAGTCTGCTGCACTGCAGACAGATTATCACTTGAGCCACAGGGGATTCTAACCTAGATCTGCCATTTTAGTGGGTGTATGAGCCTGAGCTAAACATTTAGCTTCTCTAAGCCCCAGATTTCAGATCCAAAAAACTGAGGATAATTACACTTTCTAATTTTGAAAGTTGGGAGAATGAGACATTGTAATGCATGTGAAAGCTTTGCGGCTTTCAGGACCCATCCATCACAGTCAGAAAGCGCCATGCCTTTGAGGGATGTGGCAACAGGCACTTGGTAATACTACTTGTATTCAGCTGAAGAGTGAACTCTTGGATATTTGATAATTTGTAAGTAGCTCACTTTTATGATGTATTGAGAATCACATGGGCAGCATGCTGTGTATTAATTCTTGGATGTAAAGATGAAAAATGTAGAGTCATGCCATGAAAGATTAAACCAAACTCAAGATTGCAAGCGTAATTCTAGTTGAAAGTATGCTCACTGATCCACATTTGTACCTACCTCCCTGTGGAAAGAACTGCGAGTAAATCTCTTTGAAGGTATCTTCATTAACAACCCCGCTGGGACATTCCTAGAGGAAGTGGGAGAGAAGCAATATGAGCAAAGTGTTCATAAAATGGCTTTTTCTGCACATTTTGAAGTAGGACTGTCTACTGTGCAAAGCTGAACCAAGAAAGTTATCCATCCATCCATCCATTATCACAAAAAGAATAAAAGTGCACTGTAAACTTCTCTTTGTTCCAGTTCTCATAGAATGAAAAAAAGTGGCTGATGTAAAAATCTTCACATAGTACCCACATCACAGCTGGACTGACACATTAAAAACCACAGGGTTGTTTTTAAGAACATGTATATGTTATCTATGGGTAGGAGGAAATTTGTTTTTCATTCAGCAAGAACACTGCAATAGGTTTCTGATATGGTCTTGACTGGACCTTCGTGTTGTGTCCTCTGCGGATGTGCTGGACACACATCATCTTTAGTTTAATGTGAAAATGGTGTGCTCGCTTGGGTCTAAGGTGGCCCCACAAGCCTCCAGCAGGAATAGCTACAGATTGCTCCAGACGGCATAATAACAAAGGGTAGAAATAAATCACTTGAGTAAGGAAAGACCCCAAGATTTTTTTAAGTTCTAAAGAGGAGGGTATAAAAGGAGGATGCCTGAATGTAATGAATTCCCACCTTTGTCCCGTGGTTGGAGTTATTTAAGACTAATGGATACTGACCACAGCAACGCCACTAATGTTGGATTATTGACTTGATGGGGCCAGAGAGCAAAGGTACCCCTCTGAAATGGAAATTTTCTACAAGAGAAACTGAAATCTAAAATGTCATACAAAGTGAAAGTGAACGTGTTAGTTGCCTAGTCGTGTCCATCTCTTTGTGACCCTATGGACTGTGGCTCCTCTGTCCGTGGAATTTTCCAGGCAAGAACACTGGAGTAGGTAGCCATTCCCTTCTCCGGGGGGTCTTCCCAACCCAGGGATCGAATCCAGTCTCCTGTATTGCAGGCAGATTCGTTACTGTCTGAGTCACCAGGGAAGCCCAATGCCATATAAGGTCTGCCTTTATGCCGAGGTGAGGGCTAATCAAGTGGACTTGACACTGATGTAAAGGCTAAAAATGCTTTCACTCTTTGGAGTTTCAAAAACAATCTGGTCAGGAATCTGAACTGGAGAGATCCCTGGAACAGTTGAGACTGGCAATCACAAAGTAATTTGACATCAAACCACACGTGGGATGCTAACTGCATACCAAAGGTGGGGAAGTGATAAGTTCTGTCTGGCCCTTCTGAGTAGCTTTTTAGGAACAGGCCCATTTTCTGTAAGCTCCCTCACTTCAGTTCTCACAGAACCCCCCTGGTCTACCAGCATCTCCAAGATTCACTGGGGGACAATCAGAGGTATGCTAATTCCCCTGACATGAGACATGGATATTCTGAGGCTATTTCTGGGATCTGAGGCTATTTCTGGGATATTCAAAAATCATTTGTGGCCTTTAAAACTCTTAACTCTTGAAATCATTGTCCCCTCCTGAATAAACTTGATGTATTAATTTGATGTTTCCTTTTTCTAAAACTCAGTTACTCACAACTGTCATGTGCCTCACATGAGGAATTGTCTATTCTCTTCTTTGTTGGTTTGAAAGGTTATACCTTTGATACATTAACACAGCTTCAAATAGTAGTTGCCAATGTGAAGCTTGTGTTACAGGCTTGTGGTCAATGTGTATTTTTCCCATTCGATTTTTATAATGACATAGATATCTCCATTCACTGAAAAGGAACTAGTTTCTGCGGTCAAGTGCCTTGTTACTCAGATCCAGTGGAAGAGTTGGAATGTGAGCTTGAAACTTTCCAGCTTGTCACAAGGTTTTGTGTTAAATAAGCCCTGTGGAAATAAATGACCCTGCGGAACAAAGAGAATCGCAGCAAAGGAATGGCAGCCAGAAACAAATTAGGAAAAAAACAAACAAAAAAAAACCAAGCAAGCAAATTAGGATGTTTACTTTTATATATCAGTTTGTCTGGGCCATGATGCCCAGTTATTTGGTCAAACGTTATTCTGGATCTTTCTATAAAGGTGTTTTTGAATGAGATTTACATTTAAATTGGTGGATTTTGAGTAAAGGAATTTACCCTCCAGCATATAGGTAGGCCTTACCTAAATCATTTGAAGACCTGAATGGAACAAAAGGCTAATTTCTCCAGAGCAAAAGAGAATTTTCCAGCCTTGGGACCTGATAGGCAACACTGATTTTTCTTGGTTCTACAGCAGATTGCCTTTGAACTTGAACTTCAGTTCCTTCTTGAGTCCCTGAGTCTCTAGCCTGTCTCCCTCTTCCGTCAGATTCTGGACTGGCTAAGCCTTCACAATCATATGAGCCAATTGTTTAAATAAATCATTTTCTGTATACATACACATCTATTGGCTTTGTTCTTCTGGAAAATCCTGACTAGTACATGAATAAATGAACAATCAAGCATTACAACTCCAAGAGGAAAGAAGATGGTATGTATATAGTTCATCACTCAAAAGTTTTGACTCAATGACTTTATCTAGTTGGCAGCGACAGAACCAATTTTAAGAGCAAATAAGCACTTTGTAGTTAGACCCTCTCATGCATGGAAATTGTGATTGATTGGCTATTTATCTCTGAGCCATCTGCTGGGAATAGTAAGGAGAGAGCAAATAGATAGCTGTCTGCCATCAGGTGGTGAATATATGCAAGGTCAAAACTAGACACTTGCCTCAGAGTTCAAATGACTCTAGCAAGACACAAAGATGGGAAATGACGGGATACCTGCGGTTAGCAAACTTGTCAGCTGCCTTTAGTCTCTAGATGCATTTGATAGATATATCTTATAATGTGAATTGAAATTCAGAAATTGACAGTCTCATATGTGTTTGCTTTATGTTTAATCATATGTCTGGGTCAGACAAAATCTGTGTCAGCTGAAAATTCCTGGTCAAGTTCTAAGGTGGTAAGACTCAGCAAGCTACTTTGTCTTTATTCATCCTTTATTTATTACATTAATTTACAGCTTTAGCCCATACATACTGTAGGTCTATTATTCTAGGAACTATTCTAAGAAATGAGGCAGCAATAGTAAACAAGTTAAATGTCTTATTTTCATGAGACCTGCATCCAGATGGAAGAAGAAAGGTAAAAAAAAACAATAAATAAGATGATAAAAATAATCCAGGAGTGAAAACTAAGATCATGACATCTGGTTCCATCACTTCATGACAAATAGATGGGGAAACAGTGGAAACAGTGGTTGACTTTTTATTTTTCTGGGATCCAAAATCACTGCAGATGGTGACTGCAGCCATGAAATTAAAAGACGCTTACTCCTTGGAAGGAAAGTTATGACCAACCTAGACAGCATATTAAAAAGCAGAGACATTACTTTGCCAACAAAGGTCTGACTAATCAAGTCTATGGTTTTTCCAGTAGTCATGTATGGATGTGAGAGTTGGACTATAAAGAAAGCTGAGGGCCAAAGAATTGATGCTTTTGAACTGTGGTGTTGGAGAAGACTCTTGAGGGTCCTTTGGACTGCAAGAAGATCTAATCAGTCCATCCTAAAGGAGATCAGTCCTGGGTGTTCATTGGAGGGACTGATGTTGAAGCTGAAACTCCAATGTTTTGCCCACGTGATGCAAAGAGTGACTCATTTGAAAAGACCCCGATGCTGGGAAAGATTGAGGGCAGGAGGAGAAGGGGAAGACAGAGGATGAGATGGTTGGATGGCAACACTGACTCAATGCACATGAGTTTGAGTAAACTCCGGGAGTTGGTGTTAGACAGGGAGGCCTGTTGTGCTGCAATTCATGGGGTCGCAAAGAGTCGGATACGACTGAGCGACTGAACTCAACTGAACTGATGATCTTCTATTTATTTAAAAGAGTTCTTATGGGAAAGCAATACATTTTACTACCTTCAGGAAAAAGTTAATCATATTTTTCAGGATGCTAGTGACTTACAAAGCAGTACAACAGTCTATTTTCTAACTCCTCCCTTACCAGTTTTATTGAGTCATTTCTGCACAAAAGAGGTATCTCCATCTCTCCATCAAGAAGAGTTTGACCTGCACATGCATACAGCTAAGTGTAAACCATAAACATTGTGGCTGTGTCAGGTTAACACTTGCCATAACAAACAAGATCCTAAATACATAACAAATTTAAAAGAATGCAGTATATTTTTGCTTGTCTAACAAGAGTGGTAGTACTGATCTGAGTTATTGAGGGACAGGTGTTCAAACTACTGTACAACTGCACTCATCTCACACGCTAGCAAAGTAATGCTCAAAATTCTCCAAGCCAGACTTCAACAGCATATGAACTGAGAATTTCCAGATGTTCAAGCTGGATTTAGAAAAGGCAGAGGAACCAGAGATTACATTGCCAACATCCGTTTGATCATCAAAAAAGCAAGAGAAAACCAGAAAAACATCTACTTCTGCTTTATTGATTATGCCAAAGCCTTTGACTGTATAGACCACAACAAACTATGGAAAATTCTTAAAGAGATGGGAATACCAGACCGCCTGACCTGCCTCCTGAGATATCTGTATACAGGTCAAGAAGCAACAGTTAGAACCTGACATGGAACAACAGACTGGTTTAAAATTGGGAAAGGAGTACGTCAAGGCTATATATTGTCACCCTGCTTATTTAATTTATATGCAGACTACATCATGTGAAATGCTGGGCTGGATGAAGCATAAACTGGAATCAAGATTGCCGGGAGAAATATCAATAATCTCAGATATGTAGATGATAACACCCTTATGGCAGAAAGCAAAGAAGAACTAAAGAGCCTCTTGTTGAAAATGAAAGAGGAGAGTGAAAAAGCTGGCTTAAAACTCAACATTCAAAAAACGAAGATCATGGCATCCAGCCCGATCAATTCATAGCAAATAGGTGGGGAAACAATGGAAATAGTGACAGACTTTATTTTTTTGGGTTCCAAAATCACTGAAGATGGTGACTGCAGCCATGAAATTAAAAAACACCTGCTCCTTGGAATAAAAGTTATGACCAACCTAGACAGCATATTCAAAAGCAGAGACATTACTTTGCCGACTAAGGTCCTTCTAGTCAAAGCTGTGGTTTTTCCAGTGGTCATGAATGGATGTGAGAGTTGGACTATAAAGAGAGCTGAGCTCAAGAGAATTAATGCTGTTGAACTGTGGTGTTGGGGAAGAGTGCTTTGGACTGCAAGGAGGTCAAACTAATCAATCTTAAAGGAAATCAGTCCTGAATATTCACTGAAAGGACCAATGCTGAAGTTGAAACTCCAATACTTTGGCCACCTGATGTGAAGAACTGACTTCTTAGAAAAGACCCTGATGCTGGGAAAGATTGAAGGCAGGAGGAGAAGGGGATGATGGAGGATGAGATGGTTGGATGGCATCACCAACTCGAAGGACATGAGTTTGAGAAAGCTCCGGGAGTGGGTGATAGACAGGGAAGCATTACGTGTTGCAATCAGTGGGGTTGCAAAGCATCGGACACGACTGAGAGCCTGAACTGAACCGAAGCCACTTCACATGAGATCTTCATTGAGTCTTGCAGGTTCTTTCATTGCGGCTCATGTACTCTCTGGTTGTGGAGCGGGCTTACTTACTCTATAGCATGTGAGATCTTAGTTCCCCAGCTGGGGATTGAACCTGCATCCCCTTCACTGAAGGTGGATTCTTAACCACTGGACCACTTCCCCTGATATCATTTTTAAAGGATGATATTTTCAAAGAAGTTCAGAAAGGGCTAAACATTGAAGCATGAATTTGTTAATTTGGCTTTCTTCACCATAACACCAAGAAGTAATAGAGTTCCCAGCTTTAGAGAAAGTGAGGAAATCTCACTTATCTATACTGTGAGAAGTTACTATAACCTTCTATAAGCTTTATGGCTTCTGTATTTTATTTTCTATTGATATTTCATCTGATTATTAGCAAATGGTCATGTAGTGAAAATATGTTGTCTATAGAAAAAATAAAGTAGATAAAAATCACCTATAATCATATTACTGTAAGGATATTTTGGTCCTTTATCTAACTGTATGGAGAAAGAAATGGCAACCTACTCCACTATCCTTGCCTGGAAAATCCCATGGACAGAGAAGCCTGGTAGGCTACAGTCCATGGGGTCACAAAGAGTTGGACATGACTGAGCGACTTCACTTTCACTTCACTATCTAACTGTATATTAATATGCCATGCATATAAAATTAGAAGTTGGACACGACTTAGTGACTGAACAACAAACAATAATAAAATTAGAATAAGAATGTAGCATTGCATCTGATTGTTTTTACCATAAAAAATATCCTGACTGTAACATTTCATTATTATTAAAGGCTGCATAATAATGTGTCCGCTGCATTTACCATACATACTGTTGGGTATTTAGGGAAGTGCAGCGCATTTTTGAACTACATAGGAATAGTAACGTAACTAACATTCTAGTGCATACATCTGTGGTTCCACCTGCGGTTCTTTCTTTATGACTAATCCCAGAAGGAGGCTCATAAGACCAAAGGGTTTAAACCATGTTACGGCTCTAAACCATGTTAAGGCTCTTCATATGCACAGTCACATTGATTTCCAGAAGGGCTGTACCCACATGTGCTACCACCACTGGTTTATGAGAAAGTTTCACATCAGGAGGCGTTGCTGACCAGAATCATATGGTGATTCGATATCCACCAAATCAAACAATAGTTTGCTTTCCTAATGAATCTAATTATCATTCTGAAAATTACTAGGGGATATCAAGGTGTGTGTCCAGATCCCTCCAAGGGATAAAGTGATGCACAGATTTCCATGCAGACAAGGATGCTTTGATGGCAGGCTGCTGGACCACATCACCACAGTAACAGATGTTTAATGAGTGTACATTCACTGTGTTCTTACCTACAACATCTCTTTTATTAAGTAACATTTTCACTAACCCTGAAAAGTAAGGGTTAGTTAGAGATGAAAATGAAGCTTCGAGAGATGAAAATTCTGTAACTTGTTGGAGTCACACAGTTTTTTTACAGAGGCATACATGTGTTTCAGTCAGTTTAGTTCAGTCGCTCAGTTGTCTCCGACTCTTTGCGACCCCATGAACCACAGCACGCCAGGCCTCCCTGTCCATCACCAACTCCCAGAGTCCACCCAAACCCATGTCCATTGAGTCGGTGATGCCATCCAGCCATCTCATCCTCTGTCGTCCCCTTCTCCCTCCTTCAATCTTTCCCAGCATCAGGGTCTTTTCAAATGAGTCAGCTCTCTGCATCAGGTGGCCAAAGTATCAGAGTTTCAGCTTCAACATCAGTCCCTCCAATAAACACCCAGGACTGATCTCTTTTAGGATGGACTGGTTGGATCTCCTTGCAGTCCAAGGGACTCTCAAGAGTCTTCTGCAACACCATAGTTCAAAAGCATCAATTCTTCTGCACTCAGTTTTCTTTATATTCCTACTCTCACATCCATATATGAGCACTGGAAAAACCATAGCCTTGACTAGACAGATATTTGTTTTCAAGGTAATGTCTCTGCTTTTTAATATACTATCTAGTTTGGTCATAACTTTCCTTCCAAGGAGTAAGCGTCTTTTAATTTCATGGCTGCAATCACCATCTGCAGTGATTTTGGATCCCAGAAAGATAAAGTCAGCCACTATTTCCACTGTTTCCACTCTTTCCCATCTATTTGCCATGAAGTGATGGGACCAGATGCCATGATCTTAGTTTTCTGAATGTTGAGCTTTAAACCAACTTTTTCACTCTCTTCTTTCACTTTCATCAAGAGGCTGTTTAGTTTTCCTTCTCTTTCTGCCATAAGGGTGGTGTCATCTGCATATCTGAGGTTATTGATATTTCTCCTGGCAATCTTGATTCCAGCATGTGCTTCCTCCAGCCTAGTGTTTCTCATGATGTACTCTGCATATAAGTTACATAAGCAGGGTGACAGTATACAGCCTTGATGTACTTCTCTTCCTATTTGGAACCAGTCTGTTGTTCCATGTCCAATTCTAACTGTTGCTTCCTGACCTGGATACAGGAGCCAGAGATCAAATTGCCAACATCCGCTGGATCATTGGAAAAGCAAGAGAGTTCCAGAAAAACATCCATTACTGCTTTATTGACTATGCAAAAGGCTTTGACTGCGTGGATCACAATAAACTGTGGAGAATTCTGAAAGAAATGGGAATACCTGTGTTTACTCTTTAAATAAATTGTCCTTTAGTGTGTTCTATGCATTAAGCACTCTCCTGGGCACCAAGGATACAGAGTGAATTTTTAAATATTCCATTTTGGCTTTTATGGAATTTGTAGATTAGTGTAATCAAACTTACACCTTTCTGACTTCATTAATTGCAATGTTAACTTGTCTTTTGGATTATAATTTTTTCGGACTAAAAAAGAAGGCTTCTGGAGATCCAGCTATGGAAATACTTCTTTTGAGAAGACACACTACATTTGTTTGCTTCCACATCTTCTTCCATTATGGTGGCTGTGTTGGAGAGAGCCACATGCAAAAAGAAGCCTTTCAACCCAAACTGCAGTACTGATTTAAAAATTTTTTTAAAATTAAATATATATGACTGTAGCCCACCAGGCTCCTCCGTCCATGGGATTCTCCAGGCAAGAATGCTGGAGTGGGTTGCCATTTCCTTCTCCAGGGGATCTTCTTTACCCAGGGATTGAACCCAGGTCTCCTGCATTGCAGGCAGATGCTTTAACCTCTGAGCCATCTCGGAGGCCCATATATATATATATACACACATACAAAGGTTCATATAGTCAAAGCTATGATTTTTCTAGTGCTGGGAGCCTGTGTGAGGAATCCCACCTGTTACAAAGGTCATGAGGAAGGAAGCCCGACAAACGCAAAGACGTGATCTGGCTTCAGGGGTTCCCCCTGGGTTTTCCTGAACATCTACCCCCAAAACCAGAGTCTGCCTGCTTTATTGTACTATACTTTCCACTCTTCTGACATTCTCTGGAAAAAAAGTTAATTCAGGGCTTCAGTCTCCTGCATATGAAAGGAATGTTTCAGCTCAAACCACTTTGAAGGCTCTCTAACTTGCCTGACAGGTTCCCCCGGACTTTTACAATTTCTGAATTGCTTACAGCCCCCCAACCATGAGAGGCACAAAGCTTAAAGCATCTTAAAGATACAGAGCCTTTTCTAAAGAGCTAAAAATTATATTGGTGATGGGTTTCACTGTTGACTCAATGACTGCTGCCAGGCCTCCATATTCTTTATCTTTTAGGCACCTGAAGGATATTAATCAATGTAATTGGGATATAGAAAAAGGAATATAGTAGTTTTGATGTTAGCAACACTAGACTTTTGAGTTAATTACTTTTCTCTTTGTTATAAATCACTGTACTCCTTTTACTTGTTATAAATTGTTGTATCCTTGCTATGTAAGAATGTAACTTTATTTAGTGCTTTCTGAGAATGGCACCAGACTTTGGGAAGAACAACATTTTTAAGACAAATAAGTCTTCTGGTTGACAAACCCTTATCAGAAAAGGGCCATAAAATGTTAATTGGCCTTCTGGCCAGAAGATGATGTAAATCACCTAAGACTTGGGTATACAACTAGGTATGCAGAGAGAAAGCCTGGTCTCAATAAGAGTCAGGGCTGCTGACACTGCATAATTTTGTATTACCCATTGATCTCTATGTGCAATCAAAAAGTACAAAAAGCCTTCTGAACAGTAAAGGATGGACCAGTTTCTCGGACTAGTCTCTCGAACTAGTTTCTTGGACATCTGGCTCCCCCAGTGTCAGCTCTCTATTTCTCCCTCTCCCTCCCTCTCCTTTTCTGGCTGAATTCCCATCTGGAATGTGGAGGCTTGCCAGTCTACTTTCTTGCCCTGGCTTTTAAGATCCACGTGAAAGGGAGCCTAAGCTGGGGCACCCTTTGATATTCAAGTGGGCGCTGGTGACCCAACATAAACGGTGCAAGTTCCTTGTCTGGAACTTTATTGGCTTTCCACGTAAACCAAGTTATTCAGCCTCTTTTCTCCACTACAATTTCCTACTACACTATTCTTTCCTAATCTCTTTTATATTTTGAAATAAATAAGTTTTTCCTCGCCGCTCTGTCCCGGCTTCGAATTACCCTGGATCCACTGGGGTTGGACCCCGGTATTCTAGTAGTCATGTACAGATGTGACAGTTGTACCATGAAGAAGGATGAAGGCTGAAGAATTGATCCTTTTGAATTGCGATGCTGGAGAAGACTCTTGAGAGTCCCTTGGATAACAAGGAGATCAAATCAGTTAATCCTAAAGGAAATCAACCCTAAATATTGGAAGAATCAATGCTAAAGCTGAAGCTGCAATATTTGGTCACCTAATGCGAAGAACTGACTCATTGGAAAGAACTCTGATGCTGGGAGAGATTGAAGGCCAAAGGAGAAGAGGACAACAGAGGCTGAGAAGGTTAGATAGCATCACTGACTCAATGGATATGAATTTGTTGGTGTCCCCAAAACAACAACTTTGGGACATGGATAAGGACAGAGAAGCCTGGTGTGATGCAGTCCATGGGGTGGCAGAGTCAGACATGACTTAGTGACTGAACCACAACATATATAATTGTAGTTTGTGAGATTTGGGGAAAATTAAATGTTTTCAATTCATTTTTTGAGAAATGATTGCCTTTAGTTCAGCAAGGACCTCTCTACCTTCTTCCTTACCACATACACTTTAATCTGAATATGAATGGCTGGACACCAAAGTGCCTTGGGAAAAGTCCAAGATTTTAGGACAGGTTAAGTGAACTACTCCATCAACTGTTAAGTAGCTAGGATTTCCTGGTGCTGTGCTGGCTGGTATATTAATCTGTTAGGACCAGCAAGTTTCCTTCAGGGCTTCTTAAACCCCTCACAGTGGCATGATCATAACGTGATAAGTGTAGAGTGAGACTTTCTTAGCATGTAGCTGCCATGCCACTTTCTGTTGGTCCTACTCGGCTGCCTTAGGTAGTGCTATGAGACACGTGGCAAGGTCCGTTATAAATGTACTATGACTATTTTGCTACTACTGATATCCATACTGCTGCTGAGTCGCCTCAGTCATGTCTGACTCTGTGAGACCCCATAGACAGCAGCCCACCAGGCTGCCCTGTCCCTGGGATTCTCCAGGCAAGAACACTGGAGTGGGTTGCCATTTCCTTCTCCAATGCATGAAAGTGAAAAGTGAAAGGGAAGTCGCTCAGTCGTGTCCGACCCTTAGTGACCCCATGAACTGCAGCCTACCAGGTTCCTCCATCCATGGGATTTTCCAGGCAAGAGTACTGGAGTGGGGTGCCATTGCCTTCTCTGAATATCCATACTAGTAAGTGAGAAACTTTTGTAATAATAATAATTAGCATGATGATGGTGATGATGATAGAGATGATGATGATAAGTTAATACATTGTGTTAAATGCTTTCCCTGGATTTTCTCATGGGAATGTATAGATGCAAGCATTACCTCCATTTTACTGATGAGCAAACTGTTAGAAAGAAACTACCCACATTCTCATAATTATAAAATAGCAGAGCCTAGTCTATTGACCACAGAGTTTGAGGATTTAAGCAACTTTAGATCTTAAATGGGTTTCTCCTGCTCTTGAAAAGTAGAGTGCTCTCGTAAAACCTCCCGAAAGCTGAAATAGCAGAAAACACAGAAGCAGTCACCATAAAGCAGAGATGCTCACAGGCACAGTTCAAAGCTCACGGTTCTTCATCTGCTCACAGATGCAGAGGGCAGTTCTTGGGGGAGGGGGCTTGATGGTGCCCGTTGGTGCTTGGGGTGTGCTGCCTCTGTAGCAGCTAACTGTAAAAGGAATGCTGTATGCTATATTTTGCTTTTTGCTTTTCTACATAAAGGTGCAAATCCTCTTCAGACTTTTTTTCATTAGCAAAAAGAGGGGCTAATGTAGGTCTTTATCCCTAAAGCAGGGATACCTGTAATCTAGTCTAGTGGCCTCATTTTTAAACTGAGGAGACTGAGTTTGAGGTTATAGGAATTACCCATAAAGCACACGATGGGCTGCTGAGCCTTACCTGTGTCCGGCTTTCCTGATGTCTAGCCTGATATGTGGACATCACAGACACCTTCATGTCCATTTAATAGCTCGTGCCCTTCTGTCGGGAAGCATTTAGAATCGACCAGTGAAATGCTTATGCTCCTGGGCTCTGGAGTGAGATAGAACTGCACGGAACCTCTCTTCTACTTAAAAGCTGCAGAGCTTCAGACAAACATTTCCGCGAAGTCCCCTTGTTCTCCTCTGTCACATGGGGATAACTGTTGACACTAAAGGGCGGCTATGAGGATTAACAAGATAATTCCACATTATCTTTCTATCTTAGAACTCTTCTTTGCACATCATATTTGATGTGAGCTATCAGTACAATATTAACAACCTGGAATTTGGTAAACAGAACTCCATTATACAAAGAGTGACTATAACCTCAGCATGGCTATCCTAGGGTTAAATGATATCCACCAAAGCAGTTGAACCCAGTAGAGTGCTGGGCTGATATAAGGCAATGAGCCTACAAAGCAGATATGAGTTATGCCTCCCTGTCTAGCTTTATAAATTGAATCTGCTCTCTCTAATATCATCAGAGTTTACCCTCAAAGACAGGGAACACTGCAATTGTAAATGACAGCTGAGAAGAATAAAAGGCCACATACTGGAAGTAAATGTCAGAGGAAACTCAAGAGCCTTTCATTCATTAAAGAAAAGTTTTCCCTACTAATGTTTAGGGGAGTACATTAGAAATACAGCAATCCATGAAAAGCATTGGAAATGGGGCTTTGCAGAGAGATCCATGTATGCATAGGAAAGTGCTAAAGAAATTCTTTTTTGAGGTGCATTGTGAGTCCTTACACTTTTACCTCTTCAGAAAGTCTTTTAGCATTTCTTTGAAGGTTGTCAGAACTCTGATGGAATTTTCCATAAATGGTTGTAGTGATATGCAAATTAGATATATTCTGTAGCTAATATTTGTCTACTCACTGGCTGAAATCTCCTCTTCCCATAAATCATTGTGGATCCAAAAAGAATTAATACAAAAATATCATGGGAAAAAATAAAAAGTAAAAGTCCTTGTGAAATAAATAATTCCTTGGGGAGCCTTTTTATGTCACATCTTGTAAGCATCTGTGGTTTTTCATCAACCCTCACATCTACTCCTGTTGCCAAAGAAGGCATCCATGTGCTTAACTTGAAAAGCTTGGGTTTCTACAGATAGAAATGTCATGGCATCCATGTTTTGTCCAAAGACTATTCTTTCGGGTATTCTTTCTGACAAAGGAAGTGGATGACACCTCTTTGATAAGTAGCACAGCATACAATGGACAAAACAAAGACTGGACACTAGGCATTTGGTCCAGGGAAGAAAAAAGGGAGATTAAGATTACTCCCCCAAATAAGGAGAGCATCTCATCCTTCTAGCAAGAACTGATAACAAGCAAGTTGACAATTCTCAAAGGAAGTTATCTTCTTATGCAGTAAAATTGTCAGAAATCACACTTAAAGTGAGCCAGCTGTAAGTTCATAAGGAGAGACCAGAAAGCATCTAGAACACTTAGAAGAACATGTGGAAATAACCCATGAGATACACAGAAAGGCAATCGATGGATTGAACAAGGCAAGAACAGATGTCTATAGGGCTATTTATCAACAATTTCTCCCTGCTTCCAAACCCATGGGAAAAGTATATCTCATGGTCCCTAAAGGTTTGCTGGGACCAAATACAAACTACCCAATGAATGGAAAGCAGAAAGGACACTCGAATACTATGATTTATAAGGAGAACTATATGTTTCTTCTGAGTCTCCATTTCTAGCACAGAGTTCCTAAAACTATGAGAGAGATAAAGGTATCTCTTGCGATGTTAATAAGGTAATTGTTGGATCCCATGCAAGATCCTCTTGATGAAACTGAAAGAGGAGAGTGAAAAAGTTGGCTTAAAGCTCAGCATTCAGAAAACTAAGATCATGGCATCCGGTCCCATCACTTCATGGCAAATAGATGGGGAAACAGTGGCAGACATTATTTTTGGGGGCTCCAAAATCACTATGAATGGTGACTGCAGCCATGAAATTAAAAAACACTCCTTGGAAAGAAAGTTATGACTAACTTAGACAGCATATTAAAAAGCAGAGACATTACTTTGCTAACAAAGGTCCGACTAGTCAAGGCTATGGTTTTTCCAGTGGTCATGTATGGATGTGAGAGTTGGACTATAAAGAAAGCTGAGCACTGAAGAATTGATGCCTTTGAACTGTAGAGTTGGAGAAGACTCTTGAGAGTCCCTTGGACTGCAAGGAGATCCAACTAGTCCATCCTAAAGGAAATCAGTTCTAACTCTTCATTGGAAGGACTGATGTTGAAGCTGAAACTCCAATACTTTGGCCACCTGATGTGAAGAAGTGATTCATTTGAAAAGACCCTGATGCTGGGAAAGACTGAAGGCAGGAGAAGGGAACGACAGAGGATGAGATGGTTGGATGGCGTCACCGACACACTGGGCATGAGTTTGAGTAAGCTTCGGGAGTTGGTGATGGACAGGGAGGCCTGGAGTGCTGCAGTCCATGGGGTCACAAAGAGTTGGACAGGACTGAGTGACTGAGTTGAACGGAACTGTACTGATGCAAGGATGGGGGATGGTTGTCAGGGGAGCCAACCAGGTAGTTAGAGAGTTAGAATTTTCAATCCCAGCCCTCTGACCTCCAGGGAGGGGAGAGGAGCTGGAAGTTCAATTCAATCACCAATGGATAATGATTTAATCAACCATGCCTATACCATGAAGCCTCCACAAAACCCCAAAAGGATAAGTTCAGAGAGCAACTTCAGCATTGGTGAACACATTGAGATCTGGAAATAGTGGCAAGGTAAAGATATATTTAAAATTCATCTGAGAACTTAATGTGCATGTAATATATATATGTATATATTTGTTATAACATAAGTGAATGACAAATCTAGACAGTGTGTTAGAAAGCAGAGACATTGCTCTTCCAACAAAAGTCTGTGTAGTCAAGGCCATGGTTTTCTCAGTGGTCATGTATGGTTGTGAGAGCTGGACCATAAAGAAGACAGAGAGACAAAGAATTGATGCCTTCAAACTATGGTGCTGGAGAAGAATCCCGAGAGTTCCTTGGATAGCCAGGAGATCAAACCAGTCAATCTTAAGGGAAATCAACCCTGAATACTCATTGGAAGGATTGATGCTGAAGCTGAAATTCCAGTATTTTGGTCATTTGATGCAAACAGCTAACTCATTGGAAAAATTCCTGATGCTGGGAAAGATTGAAGGCAGAAGAAGAAGAAGGTGTCAGAGGATGAGATGGCTGGATGGCATCACCGATGCAATGGACATGAACCTGGACAAACTTCGGGAGATAGGAGGGACAGAGAACCCTGGGCTGCTGCAGTCCATGGGGTCGCAAAGAGTCGGACACAAATGGGCGACTGAACAGAAACATGAAATGCTTATTTTAAGTATGAATCCAACTGCTTATTAATTATTTACTATATTACAATGTGACTGGAGTCCCTCCAGATCAGATTTAAGGTCTCTTTATGCAAGGATGCTTAAGCAGATTGTATTGTTTGATTGTGTTATATGCTATAGCTGTATGATAATTGCATATATTTAAATTTAGGAAAGTGACTTTTATCTTCTTAGTTTTCAAGATAGGAGCATATCAAGCTACTTATAGTATGATCATCTCATAACCAAGGTAATGTTTTATCCTTTGAGATTCAAAAATATTTCCCATTCATTAGTTGATTAAATTGTGAAAACAAAACACCCCACCACCTCCAGTAAGGATGACTTGAAAGATAGATGATGTGAATTTAGTGATACAATAAAGATGATGGATGGAGAGTCTGATTCTCAGAGACATATAATTGGGAAGCCTGACTGTCTTCACCTATTATTCCACCCTGTTTAATATGTAATCCAATTGGAAAAGCATCGGCTTTTGTAAATTAAATTTCCACTCCCCAGTTCTCTGGTTTGAAACTGGGGTTGCTTTGAAAAGTTACTGTCTTAGTTGCCTGACAATTTAAAGACACCTCCATATTCTACACTAGTAGGAGAATTTTCAAAATTTACATGGTGCCATGCCGTGAACGTGTATTACTCTTATCACTAGGTTCTGTTTGTGGACTGCTCTGCTCTGTTTAGAGTTGGTAAATGTCTCAAAAGCAGGGACTGATTCTTACAGAGCCCAGCATTTTTTCAAACAGAGTATTAAAACCATTTATCCTGAATGGATATACACTCAAACAATTGCTGGCTTTTAAAAGATTAGAAAATAAACTTGCTCTGGCAGTGTCCTCTAAAACTCGTGTGCAAGGTTTTTAGAACTCCTTGCACTCCAAAACATTTTTTCTCCTGTAATTCTTCTGCTCTCTTCTATCCAGTTTTGCTGAGGGACATTTTTGATGCCTCGTGCTGTGTTGTTCAAGGTCACCACTTTCTCTTAAAGACATCTCTGTCCTTGGACTTTTGAGATCCAAATCTTGGCTCCACTTCCCAACCCTTGTGACCATGTATTATAATTACAATAACAGAAATTAAGAGACCACCAGGGTCAGACAAAAACATTTCTTAGTTCCATACAAATTTTAAGCACCTTACTGTATTTAACAATTGGATTGTTAAAACTCATTTTAAAATAATAGGATTAGCCCTTCCGTTTTCAAAGTATACAAACTGATCACTAAGAAGTAAAACTAGTTTTACTTCTAAATTACTAAAACCAATTTAAATTTAAAATTTTTGTTCTCATATTTCCAGGTGTTTGAACACCTAGAGTCATTTATTCTCTTTTAGTCTGTTTCATTTGTAAAATAACCTTTAAGAAATACTGATATCACAGGGAAATAAAACAAATGAAAATTAAAATAGATAATGTATGAAAAGGAAAAAACAAAAACTGGATACAACCAATGTTTGGTATTTTGCTGCTTCCAAAGTTTGCATTAAGAACCTTCTGCACTCCCTGAACATACTCCTTGGAGCTCAAGTGATTAAATATGAATTTCAGATTGGATAAAAACGTGGAGAAAGACTTTCCTATGTAATGTTGGAAAAGAGATGAGCGCTGGGTGATACTCAAGATTCAACTCAGCTGCTTAAGTATGGAGAAGCAGGCATATTCTCAGCCCCAGAAGGTTGCACCATTACCACGATGAAGGAGAAATACAACTTATGAGGCATATTTTCTCCTCAGCTCTGGCTCCATTCTCTGTTTGGAAGCAGCAAATATGTGAGGTATACAGCCAAAACAGAAAACCCTAAAAACCAAAAACTAGGCTCAAGAGTCAGCTGTACTAATAAAGAAATCATTGAAATGTCCCAAGACTGTGTGTCTCAATCTATAAAATGTGAAAAGTAATAGCATCTTATAGTGAAGAAATGCTAACTCATTGATATTATGTATATAAAGATCCTAGCACTATTCTAAAAGATTGACAAATGTTGATTTCTTTTAACATTCTCTTTGCAGGTCACTTAGGTTGACTCTGCAAAATGTAGGTCCCCAAACTTTGCAGGAAAAGGCCTCCCAGCATGTAGAGAAGCTAAATAAATATGCTATGTTATGTTATTCATTTATTTAGCTGTGCCAGGGCTTAGTTGTGGCACATGGGATTTTAGTTGCTATGGATGGGATCTAGTTCCCTGACCAGAGATCAAACCCGGCCTTCTGCATTAGAAGCATAGAGCCTTAGCCACTGGACCACCAGGGAAGTCCCCTAGTTATTTGATACAAAAAGTGAGGGTGAAACTGTTGGTCAATCAGTTGTGTCTGACTCTGTGACCCCATGGACTGTAGCCTGCCAGGCTCCTCTGTCCATGGAATTCTCCAGGCAAGAATACTGGAGTGGGCAGCCACTCCCTTCTCCGGGGGATCTTCCCAACCTTGGGATTGAACCGGGGTCTCCTGCATTGCAGGAAGATTCTTTACTTTCTGAGTCACCAGGGAAATCCTAAAGTCTTTGAAAAAAGATTTTCTCAACTTTATGAAAAAGAGGGTTCATTTAGTTGACTCACTGTGTCAATTACAACACAGTTAAATTCTCCAGGTACTCAAAACCATTTGAGGAAAGAAAGACCAAAGTGCCCAGAGAGCAGGCGTGTGTATCAGTTTTCTATTGCTGTATAACAATACCAGAAACTTGGTACTTATAACAACACAGACTTATTACCTCACAGCTCTGTAGGCAAAGTCTATCATGGTTTGGCTGTATTCTCTACTCAGGGGCTCACATTCAAATGTCGCCTGACTCTGGTTCTCATCTGGACCTCACAATCTTTTTCTAAGCTCATTCAGCTGGTTGGCGGAATTTAGCTTCTTTTGGTTGTTAAGACTGAAGTCCCTGTTATCTTGTAGGCTATTAGCCCATGTGGCCTCTGTTCACTTTCTTTTCACGTGTGTGTGTTAGTCACTTAGTCATCTCTGACTCTTTGTGAACCCATGGACTGTAGCCTGCCAAGTTTCATGGGATTCTCCAGGCAAGAATACTGGAGTGGGTTGCCAAGCCCTCCTCCAGGGGGTCTTCCCAACCCAGGGATTGAAATTTGGTCCTCTGCATTGCAGGCAGATTCTTTACTGTCTGAGCCATGAGAGAGGCCCTTTTCTTTTCACGTAAGTTCCTGCATCTTCAGGTCATTAAATGAGTGTTAAGTCCTTCTCACACTCTGATTCTCTCTACTTCTCCTATAATTTAAAGGGCTCATGTGAAGAGATCAAACCCAAGTGTCTCTGTATTTTAAGTTCAGCTGAGTTGGAGCTTTAATTACATCTGCAAAATCCTGCCCCCCCCCCGCCCCCGCCCCACCATGGCAATATCTGAAATGGTATTTGGCTGAATAACCAGGAGATAGGACTCTTGGGTGGGCTATCTTAGATGTCTGCCTACTGGGCCTGCTTTATCTCAGTATGGGTTGACTTTGGTTTTCTTAGCAGTTTCTGTTTAACAGTCTTTTTAATAGTTACATTCACTGTAAATCAAACAATAGAAACTCTTCAGATTTGTACAAATACTGTACTATTTTGACCACAGCTAGCAACTATACTGCTTGGAGCCTTAGTCTAACTAGATTTGGAAGGAATATATCCTGTCAGGGCTGTGCTCAGCAGTGTACGGGACCAGGGAAGACTGCAAATCTGCATGTCCTTATTACGAATGCTATGAATAGTATTCCATATGCAGAGTTATGCCCTGTCCTTACTTGTTTCTGCTCTATATCACCAAGGTCATTATGCAGATTTTATGAATTGATCAAATCACTTTCAAATTGGCATGCCATCAGCTTAATGATACTGGGGAAAAAACTGAATTAAAATATTTACTTAAAAGAATCATGTAATTTTTCAGAGAGAGTAAAACACTAAGACAATGATGTACGTGTTCAGACACCACCACCATTGTAAGATAATACATTTCCTGGAGCTTTGCAATAATTGTATTCTCTCTCAGTCTAATTTTCCCACCTACAAAATTGCCGAGATTCTGGCTCCTTGGTAACTTCATTGTGCCTGTCATCTCTTGGCTTCGTATGTGAGAATATTTATTTTCTTCATTTTGTAGGCCCTTTTTATTTATTGGTTTTCAGTTCTTTACAGTTAAAGGCACTTTAACATAAGCAATAACCTCTTGTCATTTTATTATATCTCTCTATAGATTGGGAAAATGAAAATGAGTTCTCTTTACTGCTTGCTGACAAATATGATGGACATTCTACTCTACCCAAAACAAACTAGGGATTACAGTGATATGTGTGTGTGTGTAGTTGATTTGATTTGTCTAGGTCCAGATGTTTCAAAAACCCATTCTAAGGTATATCTAAAGAAGCTGTGAAAGACTGTAGAGGTTGGAGGATTAACAAAAGGGATGTTTAATCATCACCCATGGCCTGCTGAGCCTGGTCTTGACACATGTCATCATTAAATCCTCATAACAAGCAGAGGACGTAGATATTTTCTCACACGATACAAAAGAAATGAGCAGTCAGAGGAGTTTAAGAAAGTTCCCCAACATCACACAGACGTTAAGCAGTAGTGGAGATCTGAACCGGAGTTTGACTGTAAAGCTTTATACCTTACAAAGCTGTCATTGTGAAAGGCAAGTGTAACTATCGAAAAGAAAAATAAACCAATAAAGAACTAATTATCCTAATTTTTTACCCCTATTAATTCACCAAAAAATCATTAATCATTGACTCAACAAATATTTCTAAACCACCAAGAACAATTATCATATTAAGTGAAATAAGTCAAAGACAAATACATGATTTTCCTTATATGCGGAATCTTAAAAAAAAAAAAAAAACGGATACAAATGAAGTTATGTGCAAAACAGAAGCAGACCCACAGACTTAGAAAACGAGCTAGTTGGGGGTGGGGAGGGAGAGTTGGGGAGTTTGGCACTGACACAATGCCATACTGCTATGTTTAAAATGGGTAACCAACAAGGGCCTCTTACGGGGCACAGGGAACACTGCTCAATACTCTGTGGCAGTCTAAGTGGGGAACTAATCTGAAGCAGAATAGATGCATGTGTTGTATAACTGAACCACTTTGCTGTACCCTTGAAATTAACGTTATTTACCCTTGAAATTAACGTTGTTAATTAATTGATTCTACAATTGCTACTACAAAATAATTTTTTTAAAACAAAGGGAGCAATTAGCCAGAGTCTCAAAAGCTGCCCGAGAGGAGAGTGTGTCGACCCACACTGCTTCTAGGCTTTCAAGGCTGGCACGGTGGCCCCTGAGACCCCTCGCCTGGTTACTGTCAGTCACAGCACTCATCACAGGGTCCTCTGGAGCTCAGAGAGGCGCCGGGTGAGCAGCCTCATTCTCCGTGTATTTTATTACAGTGTTTAGGCACGAGGGGGCAGCAGTGTCCTCCAGGATCGCTAGGAAGTCCAACTCTAGTACAAAACACCTTGCCCGTTCTTTCCACAAGTTTGGTGCAAGTCTGGTTAGATTTCTTTCCAGAAAGCGATTTTCTCTTTATGAAAGGTGACAGGAGAGCTCCTGTTCCCAAATCAGGTAGAAACAAAATTAACTATTTCAGGGAAAGGTTCCCAGAGACTATCTCTTTTCTGGATATTAACTCCGGGAGTTGGTGATGGACAGGGAGGCCTGGCCTGCTGCAGCCCATCGGGTCTCAAAGGGTCGGACACGACTGAGTGACTGAACTGAACTAAAGTCAGCCTAAAATTGCAATCTCTTTTTTAGCAGTTGGGCCACTCTTAATTTTAGTCATCAAAAATTTGTTGATTGTAGGTCTAAGTAAACAAGTAAGCAAACAAGACAACCACGAAAATTCTCAAATTTGAGTCTGAAAGTCTTATAAATTTGCGTTTAAGTGTATACGGGCTCTGCTTACGTGGCTATTTGTTGGAGGAAAGTTTTAAATCCTCCATAAAACATGAATAATAGTAATAATATCTATCTTGAGGTTATTATAAGTTTTAAAAGTATAACCTATATACAGTGTTTAGTGTGATAGCTGGCATTAATTATGATGGGGATTCTTTCTATAATGATAGGAATATTCATTATGAACCTTTTCAGTTTTCGTTGCTTTTTCACTTAATCAAGGATATTAAATTTATCTTATCTTTATTATATGCCATCTGCTATTTATCTCAAAGGTGTCTTATAATCCCAAACCAATCTTTCATTTTCTTAGTTTCTCTAAGATATGGCTTTTGAAATTTGATGTCCCTAGCCTAAAATTCACTCATATCACTTACTAGCTGTGGGAGTTTGAGTAAATTACTTAAAAGTTTTCCCATCCTTCATTTATTCATCACATCTATGTGAAAATATAGTATACATCTGAGAGTGTAGTAAATGTTGGGGATAAAACAATCAAAAAGACACATGAAGGCCCCCATGGGGAGTTTACAGTCTGTCATTGAAGGCACACGGAAAGCCAAGAGCTGAACAGATAATCATTTGGGGCTGTGCTAAATGCTGCGAAGGAAGTACCTGCTTGAGGAAGCCCCACTTTTCAGCCGGGGTAGAAGCCAAGGACACGTGCATAGCCTGGGACATGTTCAAGGACTGCAGTGATGACAAAGCAGCCTGAAGCAATAGTCTCAGGCAAAGTTAGTTCGTTCAAGGCCTGCTAGATGTGTTAAGGATCTAGGTCTTTGCCATTCATGTGATCGGGATAATATGCCGGTTTACAGACTCTGAAGAGAATTAACATAATTTATATACAATGCCCAGCAAAAGTCCCAATTATATTCTACATAATCAATAGTGCTGTTTTTTTTTTTTTCTTGTCCTACCAGAGCTGAATTTCTGACTCAGCTATAGTATCTATTCAACACATAATTATTTAGCACCTGTTCTGTACTAAGCTCTCTGCTGCAAGCTGAACAAACAGAAGAGGAAAAAGAGACACGGTCTTGTCCTGGCCCCAGGTCTTTCCACTGGTTAGGCATTACGTTCCTTGTGTTATGTCACTTTATTTCAGCTGAACAAGAGTTTCAGCATAACTGAGACATGAAATCTCTTGCTCTCATCTCCCGATACTTTGCTGTGGATTACAGTGTAAATAACTCAGGATTATTCATTGCAAGTAGGAATTATTCCTACGTCTTCCTTCACTTTAGCTAATGATTAACAATAATGATAATTTCTAGACTTCCCCGGTGGTCCAGCGATTAAGACTCTGACTTCCAGTGTAGGGAGTGTGGGTTTGATCCTTAGTTGGGGAACTAAGATCCCACATGCTGTGTAGTACAGCCCAAAAAAGATGATAATTTCACAGTGCATACTTGTACATGGTGCAGTTGATTAGGTTGCATCTATATACTATTGAAAGGGTTAACATGGCCTCTGTGATATATTTGAGGCGCTAGCATGCTTCTGGAGGGCTGGAACACTAGCATGCTATTGAAAACAGCTGATGCCTGTGTGGCTTTGTTTACTCTAAAACTGAAGTAGTCTAACTCTTACTCTTCTCTGCTTGCCTGTTTTAATATATTTAGTGCATACATATTTATTTATTTAACATATAAAAATCTTTTTTTAAATTTTTTATTTTTTTTTAATTTTAAAATCTTTAATTCTTACTTGCGTTCCCAAACATGAACCCCCCCTCCCACCTCCCTCCCCATAACATCTCTGTGGACTTCTCAAAAATATTCCAGATGTAGAAAAGAAACATCAAACCATCAAATTACAAAACTCTACCACTTTTGCTCTTCATTTGTATCTACACTCTTTCTGTTTTAGAGCTCAAAGATATTTAAGACATTTATTTGCAAATATGGTGAAGCCATTATTCCAATCAGCAAGAGATCCACTTCAAAATTCATGTTATATAAGTTTGTAAAAATTTTTATTCTCTCTAGTGAGTCATAAAGTTACAGGCTTTATGTTCTTGCCACATACTGAAGGAAAAACAATGCATTTTTTTTTCAGCATCTCACAGATATTTTAATTTTCTGGTTCATCAGCCTTAGGGCTTCCCAGAAAGAGATTAATGCTTGAATTTCATTATGGTAACTTTACCTCATGTTTTTCGTTATTTTTGTTGAGAAATAAGAAGTCTCGAGGGCTTCCCAGGTGGCTCAGTTGTGAAAGAATCTGCCTGCAATGCAGGAGATGTGGGTTCGAACCATGGGTTGGGAAGATTCCCCTGGAGGAGGAAATGGTAACCCACTCCAGTATTCTTGCCTGGAAAATCCCATGGACAAAGGAATCTGGCAGGCTCCATGGGGTCACAAAGAGGCAGACATGACTGAGCCGTGGAGCATGGGGAGTCTCGAATGGTCTGGCCTGATACAACCTTTTGAAAACATTCCTGAAAGCATTTGCATATTTTTAAGGGTGAAAGAGACTTTAGTTTAGAGGATACAGGGAAGAAGCCAGGAGAGAGAGAATCAGGAGAAATTACAGATACAGACAAAGAAGGAGCAAGTTATCAGAGGGAATGGGATTAATAACACAGGGAAAATAGAACACCCTTTTCTTTTGTACTGGAAAGAATAAACCAGTAAATAAATCTGAATCAAGTGCCAACGGTTCTCTAGACCCTGAGCTAGGAATTGAGGATGGATGGTGATTGATAAAGACAGACAAAATACCTCAGTTCATAGCTCTCTGTGGGAGAAAAGATATTTCTGTAGATGCATTGATTGATGCAATCAGGAGAGCTTTACAGGATGTGAAGGTATATAACTGAAGTTAAAGGTAGATGAAGAGATATCTCAGGTT
This sequence comes from Capra hircus, assembly GCF_001704415.2. Lineage (NCBI taxonomy): Eukaryota > Metazoa > Chordata > Mammalia > Artiodactyla > Bovidae > Capra > Capra hircus. The sequence goes on from NC_030813.1 coordinate 40,757,155, forward strand.
TCCTTGGTGGTTAGGATGGTAAAAATTCTGCTTGCAATGTGGGAGACTTGGCTTTGATCCCTGGGTTGGGAAGATCCCCTGGAGGAGGGCATGGCAACCCACTCAAGTATTCTTGCCTGGAGAATCCCCATGGACAGAGGAGCCTGGCGGGCTACAGTCCATGGGGTCACAGAGGGTTGGACATGACTGAGCGACTAAGCACAGCACACAGAAGAAATATCTGATCATGGAAAAATAATGAGACAGTCAACTTGTGTGTGAAAATTCTAAATGAGCAGTGACAATTAGGCAAGCAGTCAGTGAGTGAAGAGAGATTATTGGCTGATCCCTGAGTTGGCTTTATGCCAAATAGGTATTGGAATAGGCTATAGGTGAAAAATCTACCCCCGCCCCCACCCAGCCCTGCTGAAGACTCTAATCCCTGGAAACTGCAAATATCACCTTATATTTTGCAGATGTAGTTAATTTAAGAATCTTGAGATAGAGAGATTATCCTGTATTACCCAGGCAGGTCCTAAATGCCATTGCAAGTGTCCTCTAAAAGAGAGGCAGAGAGATTTGATACACACATAAGGGAAGAGGCAGTGTGAAGAAGAAGCAGAGAGAGCTTTGAAGATGCTGGGCTTAAAAATCGAGTGGTGCAGTCACAATCCAAGGAATGCTGGCCCCATCCAGAAACCGGAAGAAGCAAGCAGCATATTTTCTCCCAGAGCCTTTGGAGAAAGCACAGCCCTGCCAAGACTACGATTTTGGCTCAGTGTTACTGATTTCAAAACTGTTGCCCTCAGTCCATGAGATAAAAATGTCTATTGTTTTAAGTCACACATGTTATGGTGTTTTGTTACAACAACTCTAGGAAACTGATATAGTATGATTATAGAGCAAAAGACAAACGGTAAAGGAGTAGGGATGCTCAAGAGGTGTACTGAATGATGGATGCCAGACAGTCTAAATAATATGAAGCTGGGGAGACCACACAGGAGCTGGTAGTTACAAAGCTCTGGTTTGCAAAGTCAATGGGCAGGATGCACTAGGAGATAGGGCCCAAGACAATCGAATAGATGGAGAGTTGTCAAAGTGACAAAACTAATTAAAGATTTCAAGAGCTGCACATTTTCAGGTAAAGCTCAAGTTGTACCCATCAAAGTGAAAAGTGGAATGGAAAAGAAAATAATGGTGTTTAAAAAGTCAAAAAAATACTGAAGCTCAGGTGGGTGCCTGTTAAGTCAGTGTATCAAGAAGATTTTAAATTCAGAGATCAAAGTCTTGAATGAGTATGATAACAGTGATTCTGAAAGTGTTAGCATGGATGCTGTGATTTTGGCTTCCTGTGGTTCTGTTCCATTCTACTGTCTTACTTGCTTTAAGTAGTGTCAATCCCCCATTTCATATCTTGGAGGTGGGGCTGTCCATCTCAGTACATACCTTTCTCCCTGGCTACAGGGCCAGCTCATTGTTGCAAGCTTGTCCAAGAAAAATTCTCCATCTCCTGAGTCACAGTGATTAGTTCAGGTATGTCATGGGACCAAAGTCAGATCCTTCCTTATCAGGACTGGCAGAGAGCAGAGAAGAGACAGAATCCTAACGATATTATTAGGGCCTTGATCCAGCTTGCCTGATGCTATAATTATTTCTCTATTCCAGTTATGTGATCCATTAAAATTTTAATTCAAGATGCTTCAAACCATACCTTAAGGATAAGAAATGATTGAATAAGGCAAGAAAAGGAAATACAGATTGGGAAGGAAGGCATAAAATTATCTTCGTTCTCACATGACATGCTCATCTACGTACTAAAACTGAAAGAAATCGACCAAAAAATTCCTGGCACTAACAAACAATTAGTTCCAAAGTTGCAGGATGTGAGGTTAATACTTGAAAGTCAATTACTTTTCTATATGCCAAAGATGAAAAAGTGAAGACTGAAATTTTAAAAAATGATGTCATTCACATTGACATCCCTGAAATGAAAAATTTAGGTATAAATCTAGCAAAATACATATAATTTCTAAATGAGGGAAAATGTAAAACTCTGATGAATACAATCAAAGAACAGTGAAACAAATGGAGAGACATTCCTTGTTTGTGGATAGTAAAATTCAATATTGTCAACACGTCAGTTTTTTTTTTCCAACTCAGTCTACAGGTTGAATGCAACCCCAATCAAAATCCCAGCAAAGTTATGTTATGAATATTGACAAGCTTATTCTAAAGTTAATGTAGAAAGGCAAAGGACCCAGAATAGCCAATAGGAAGGAGAAGAACAAAGTTGAGAGACTGATGCCACCCTACCTCAAGACCTAGTTTGGAGCTACAGTAATCAAATGAGTGTTGTGTTGGTGAAAGAGTAGACAAATAGACCAATGGAACAGAATAGTAAACCCTAAAATAGGCCCACATAATATAGTCAACTGATCTTTGACAAGGAGCAAGGGAAATAAAATAGAGTGAAAATAGTCACTTTAGCAAATGGGACTATGACAGCTTGACATACAAAGGCCAAAAAAAAAAAAAAAAAAAGAAAGAAAGAAAAAAGAATCTAGACACAGATGTTAAATCTTTCAAAAAAACTAACTCAAAATGGATCATAGACCCAAATGTAAAACAAAATTGTAGAACTCCCAGAAAAAGTAGGCAAAAACCTAAATGACCTTAGATATGGTGACATCCTTTTAAGTACAATGCCAAATACAAGAAATATTACATAAGAAATATAAGAAATATTTGATAAGCATACACAACTGGTCAATCTTTTATAGCTCCCTTTCACTGCTCTGTTCTCTTTTTATGAGAACTATTTCTTGCTTACTTATGTTTATGTGTTTGAATTTATCCCTACTTGTGTTTTTATGAAATTAAAAGACACTTCCTCCTTGAAAGGAAAGCTATGATAAACCTAGACAGCATATTAAAAAGCAGAGAAATCACTTTGCTGACAAGGTTCGTATAGTCAAAGCTATGGTTTTTTCAGTAGTCATGTATGGATGTGAAAGCTGGACCATAAGGAAGGTTGAGCAGTGAAGAACTGATGCTTTTAAATTGTGGTGCTAGAGAAGACTCTTGAGAATCCCTCGGACTGCAAGGAGATCAAACCAGTCAAGCTTAAAGGAAATCAACCATGAATATTCTTTGGAAGGATTGATGCTGAGGCTGAAGCTCCAATACTTTGGCCACTTGATGTGAAGAGCTGACTCATTGGAAAAGACCCTGATGCTGGGAAAGATTGAGGGCAGGAGAAGACGGTGGGTAACAGAGGATAAGATGGTTGGATGGCATCACTGGCTCAATAGACATGAGTTTGAACAAACTCCAGGAGATAATGAAGGACAGGGAAGCCTGGCATTCTGCACTTCATGAAGTGGCAAAGAGTCAGATACAATTGAGTGACAGAACAACAATGTGGAAACAGTAAAATGATCCATGTTTGTCAGAGGTGAGGGTGGAGGGTGGATAAACAGGCAGAGTACAGAGAAATTCTAGGGCAGTGAATATACACCATATGATATAATGGTGGATATTTTATTATACATTTGATCAAACCCATAGAATATATAATACCAAAGTGAATCTTCAAATAAGCAATGGACTTTGAGTGATTATGATGTGTCAATGTAAGTTCATCCTTGGTAACAAATGTACCATTTTTGTGAATGATGCTGATAATGGAGGATGCTGAGCATTTGTGGGGTTTCGATTTATGGGGAATCTCTGTATTTTCCTTTAAATTTTGTTTTGAATCTTAAACTGCTCTGAACAAATCTGATCTTAGAAACTACCCAGAATTAGTTTTTATTACACATACTCCACAATTCCCTAATCTGTAACACGATGTCATTTTTCTCCCAGCTTTTTGTTCTTTATAGGAATAAATGTAGTCCCCTGTTTCTCTTGTTGATGTGTTTTGGTGCTTCCGGAGATAACAATCGGATGAATGAGGAAGAGCACATATATTTCTCAGTTATTATTTCAGTCTCTAACCCCAGGCACAAGAAATTATGTATTAGTTTATTTCATGAACTTTGTTTTCACCAGCAGACGATTTGAGCTTCAGAGAATTATTTCAAAACCCAGTAGGATGCTGAGACAATGCAAAAAAAATATACAATGAAACAAAACAAATTAATCTAAAAGAACATTTGAAATTTTAAGAAATTCCAATATCACAGCTGTTCTTATTCATTCAAATCTATTCAACAAATATCTATTAAACCCCTACTGTAAGTCAGACACACATAAATGAGTAAGATGAACAATTTGAATTGACTTCTTACTGTGACCTAACATGAACTTCTTTGAGGAGCAAAATGTGGTAGAACACTGAACTAGATGTTCTAGGGCTACCATGAATTAGACAGAGACAAACATAGTGGGTCAGTATGAGTAAATATTGAAGATTATATGAAAATAAGATTCAGTAAGAATTCCTATTCAGAATTTGAAATTCTATGCATTATCTGACAATGAAGAGTCTGAGTGTTATTATTTGGAAACCATAAAGGATCTGTTCCATTAACACTTTTTTTGAGTCTCTATGATTTGTCTGACATTGAACTGGGCACTGGGGGAATACAGTTGTGAAAAAGATGGGTCCAGCTCTTGTTCCTTGCTCTGTTGTGCATTTCTGGGTATTTTCCAAGGCATCATCATTATAGTTATTATCCACTTCACTCTTGACATTTAGTAGGTGATAAAACTCACATTCAAACACCAGAGTCCTCAAACAGTACAAAGATCTCTCTCTTAAATGTTTTCATTATTTTTATTTCAGTCATCCCAAAATAGAATTCTTAATTCCTGTCCAATTTAATATCTGAATAACTGATAATTATTCCCAGAACATTAGTTTGCTTGAGTTAGAAAGGCTCATTGTGTTCAAGTATCTCATTTTTAATCTGGGTAACTTGAGACAAGGGATGCTAAGTGATCTGTTCAAGGTCATGTTTTGACAGAATGGGAATAAAATCTTATTATCACTCTCAGCTCAGGTTTATTCTACTAAACCATGCATGTCTGTTAAAAGACAGAAATCAATGAAGAAATACAAGGTTGCTGTGTTTAAAATTTTCTTACATATTTCTTCAGTTGTACAAGTGATGATGAGAAATACTATTCTTATTATTTGTGGTTACTATAGTACCTGAGTGGTCAAATTTAGGATGACTTACTCAACAAGATTGGAATTCTCACTCTAGAAGTATTTTGAATCATCAAGAAAAAATTCCCCCCCTTTTTTCCCTCCCTGTTTGCCTTCATTTATCCTACTTTCCCTTCTTTTTCTGATTCTTTGGTTACAGTCCTTTATTCCACACAAAGTTATTCAGTGAGTAGGGTGTTTATGCTGGGACATAAACAGGAGTAAGGCACACTCCCTGATCATAATGGGCTCACAATACAGTGAGAGGAAAGATGCATCAGTGAATCATTACAAAACAGCGTGCTGTGTGGGTTATGGTTCATTATAGACAGTGTTCACTTTCCTGGGGAGGAAAGGATTGAGAGCTGGAGGGCTGGGAAGGATTTGTAGGGAAAAAATGTCTGAAGACTTATTAGGAATTTACTAGAGTTTGAGATAAGGAAAGGGCATAGGAACCACCACCTACAAAGGCGGGAAAGCCTATTTCCTTCAGGTTTCTCACTTCTCACTTTGCAGAATCTGGAAGAATGTATCATTAGGAAGAGATACGCTTGGTAGGAAACAGGATTGGACTGCTCTTCTAACTTCTTTTTCTGAACTGTAAGGCAGGACTAGCGAAGCACCTTGCATCTAAAGAGGATTAGGATGGGAGAAGGGGGTGAAGTAAGGCAGGGAGGATGAGAAAGTTTGCTATCAGTTCATGAAGCTGAAGACATAGCCAAGACCAAATCTTAGCTATATAAACACATATCGATTCTTTTCTGGATTAACAACTAGTGCTTTCCTTCTTTGCTTTTTCTGATAGCATGCCTCTTTGACCACTGATGCCAACTTGGGAATGGATTTATGATCCACTTGCTTCTCAAACAGTTGTGTAGAAACGACTTAGGAAGCTTATATTAGTGTTCCCAGATGCAGGAGCAACACTGTTCAAGAATAATTATCTGGGATGATCTCTGCTGATATATCTAGCAATTAACTCACATCATTGGAAATTGATTTGATAACACATACAATTCTCAAAAGACCCTGGTTCTGAGTTGAGTGAGGCAATTTCAGAGCACAATGAGGGTAATATATTTTATTTATTTAACCTGGCTTCGCATGAGTTTGATAAAAATGCCAACATTTCGGCTGGTCTTTCGAAGAAAATCACAGTAGAGGACAGAATGTAATTAGTGATTTTTAATTTTCTTTGTTATAGTCTTTTATATTTTTCAATCTTTCTGTAATGAACATGAATTAGTATTTTAGTTAGAAACAGATAAAAATGTTATTATAAAAAGAATAAAATCATCACCATCAACAAATTTACTTGAGTAAGTTTCCATCATGTTCCTTTATGAAAGTCAAACACATTAAAAAATTTGTTTATTGTTCCTTTAGAATTTGCACAAGTTTATAATATGTCTTGTCACTGGCAGTTTCTTGCCTTTTTTTTTTTAAATTTTTCAGGCTAGGTATGTAGTGGATGGGTTGCAACAAGAGGTACCATGTGGTGGAGAGTAACGACAACAGGACTGGAAGTCAGGGAACCTAAATTATAGTTCTTTATCTTTTCCTGTCTATTACATGGCCTCAGACAATTCCTTTACTATTGTAATATCTATTTTCTCAGCCTAAGGTGGGTCTAAGAATACATCCACCATCTACCAGACAGAGGGGTTGAAAAGCAGTATACGTAGTTTTCAGGCTGTAAGATGCTATGTCCATGTGAGCTGTTTTTAAGCAGTTATTCACAGTCATAACTACGGCCTAGAACTTAGCTTAAGGAGTCTTGTTCTTGAGATATGCTTATTGTACTACTGGCAAAAAGTTTTTTTTTGAAATATTTACATATAGGCAGGCAGTTTAGATATGGGTACTAGAAATGATCAAACTGTAATATCTACCCCCCTCTTTTTATATCTGGAGAGGAAGTTTCATGTTCATAATAATAATGGCATTTACATATATAAATTCTCTTTCAAATGCCTACATCTCCTGATTGATTTGCTGCCCTCAATTTGTATTTTAGTTTTATTCAGATGACAATAGTTTATTTTAGCACTTGAGAGTTGCTGTCTTAGAATACTACAGAAGAGTATTGAATTCTGTATTATATTTGTGACTTTTAAAAATATTTTCTTTTCTGTCTGTAAGCTAATTTTCTTGTTTAAAATTTTTCTCTTGCTCTTTTCATATTGATTTTATTTTATAGCACCACTAAAAATGTTCAGTGAAAAGCCCTTTTGAAGTGAAGGTAGATAACTATATATCCACATGTACAGGCATTTTTCAGTGTGCTTACTTTTAGTGCAAAGCTATTATGTAAAGGTTATTTTGCTATCTAAATTTTAATCCTGTTGAATCAATAAGCATATTTTATTGATGTTTGAGTATTTAGATTATCAGTAGTTTGATGAATGTTGTTGCAGCTCACGTTTAAGTTTACAATGGTAAATTTACTTAAAAAATCATTTACTTTTGTTTACAGTATAATTAGTTTTTAGTAGAAATTTTCACTTGAGTTTTTGTTTTTTTTTCTTTTACAAGTGATTGTGAGATAATTGTCTGAGTATCCAATTATACTTTCTTACTTAAGAAGGTTTTAATATTTAATTATACCTTAAAATGGGCTATTCTGTAATAGTTTTTACCCCTTAGCTGTAGGAATTTTTCTTCGTACTTCTTTCCACAGTATTTTATTTTTCCCTTAAACACGTTTCATTCAGTATTGTGATAGCTCATTTGCTTGTATATATTTCACTCACTAGATTGTAAGCTCTGTAGGAAAAGGACTTTCCTGTATATCATGTTAACTTGGCATTCCTACAGGCAGGATATCCCTGATAAGTAATAGACTAGTAAGCGTTTGAAATGAACTGAAGAAGGAACCACATACTACATGAGACCAGAGAAGAGGTGTGCATATGAATGCATGAAGATATAATCCACATGGTAATGGATGTGTTGCATTAAAAATAATACTCTGAAATATATCAGACCACATATTACCTGGGCTTCCCTGGTGGCTCAGACAGTAAAGAATCTGCCTGCAATGCGGGAGACCTGGCTTTGATCCCTGGGTTGGGAAGATTCCCTGGAGGAGAGCATGGCAACCCACTCTAGTATTCTTGCTTGGAGACTCTCCATGGACGGAGGAGCCTGGAGAGCTACAGTCCATGGGGTCTCTAAGAATCGGACGTGACGGAGTGACTAAGCACACACACATCAGAAAAAGTCAAGATTGCTGTTTCTCTATACAATGATGAATGCCTTGGATCCCAACAAACCAGTCTTTCCACAAAAAGGAGAAGCATTTCATCCAATCTATTACTGTAGTGCATGGTAGAAGGTGAGCGCAGAACATGCTAGACTTACATCTTCTGGTGGAAACTCAGCTTTGAAAATACAGATAAAGAAGGCAGTCCCAATTTAGGAGATCATTTTGGAATTCAGCATCTCATAGAGGATGTTGAAGGAAAGCAAAGATCCTCAACATATTTACACCTAATCCAAGCTTATAGAGAACTTTGAATAAGTACATAAACAAAGACTGCAAATCTTTGACAAATTGCATAAAGCGCTGATGAAACAAAGGAATACCCCAGTGTAATTATCAAAAAGGGGAGAAAGAGGTACCAGAAGGCAATCCAGTAAGTAGTTGGTGAATTCAGAGCAAACTAAAATGGAAAAATATATTTTCTCACCCTTACAAAACAAATAATTTCTAAGGATTTAAATTCAAAGTTCCCTAGTGAGGGGCTTCCCCAGTGCCTCAGTGGATTGGTAAAGAATCTGCCTGCAGTGCAGGAGATGCAGGTTTGATCCCTTCGTCGGGAAGATCCCCTGGAGAAGGAAACGGCAACCCACTCCAGTATACTTGTCTGGGAAAACCCATGGACAGAGGAGCCTGGTGGGCTACAGTCTACGGGATAGCAAAGAGTTGAATGAGACTTAGTGACTAAACAACAACAAGGGTAAAGGAGCAAGATGTATGCAACCGATTCTCAAATAGTTCAGAATAAAAAAAAGGAGTTCCCTAGTGAGGAGGAAGAAGGGTTGATCTGAAAATTCCTGATCATTGAATACGATATTTTATTTCTATAAGGACTTCAGTTAATGAACAAGAAGCCATTTGTTAAGGGCTCCTTCTGGAGTGTGAATTTAGTCCTTCTCAAATAATCAATGGATAAGTAAAAATACTTTAAAAATAATTTAAATATCTTTAAAAGATAATCAATTGTTTAAAGCAAAATTAATAACAATGTTTTTTAGTTATATTTAAAATAAAATGTATGAATACAAGCCAGGGACAGAGAAATGGGAGTACACTGTGGTAAGATTTTATTTTACTCTATGTGGAGAAAAATGGTATCACTTGATAATAGACTGTGATAAGTTAAAGATATGAACTGTAAACATTAAAGCAACCACTAGATCATACAACCACTAATAACACAATTAAACTTTATAACTAATGTGATGGTTAATTTTTTGTGTGAACTTAGCTAGGTCACAGAAACCAGATATTTGTGTAAACTTAGGTGTTTCTTTTTTAATGGGATTAACATCTAAATCAGTAGACTTTGAGAAAGTAGATTGCCTTCCATAATAGGAGGATATGATTCAATCAGTTGAAGACCTTAAGAAAGACTGATTGCCCTTAAGTGAGGGGAAAATTCTACTAGCAAACTACCTCTGGACTCTTCCCTGGACCCCAGTCTGCTAGTCTAACCTGCAGATTTTGAACTTGCTAGCCTCTACAATCATATAAGCTAATTCTTTGAAAATATATTTCTTTATCTCTCTATATAAACACATCTAGTTGGTTCTGTTTCTCTGGGGAACTTTGACTACTAGTACACTGAAAAGTCAACAAAGGAGATAAAATTAAATAATAAAATTTACTGAATTAATATAAAAGAGTCATAAAATGAGAAAAAATTCTTGTATCTTCTGTGAAATGGACATTAACAACTACTCATAGTGTGACTATCTGCTAAAATATGTTTAAACCCCTTAGCACTAAATAATGTGGCAATTCTTAAGAATATTTGCTTCATCACTATGAGTAACTATGTCCTGGTTTCCATTCTAATCTTTTTTTTTTTTTTTTTACTGATTTCCTATTTTTCTTCTCAAGAATGCAGTCTTTCTCTGAGTCATGGCTTTAATGTTCTTGATCCAGTGACTCAAGCCAGCATGTCGACTTTCTCAAATATGAGAAGAGTTTTTGCTGCAGAGTGAAAAAGAAAGATAGAAATAATTGAGAAATAAGCCCCCTCCCAAATTGAGGGCCCCAAAGAAGTATTTTTAAGTGACTCTATAACTTGCATAATTATACATGGACTAGTAATAGATGAAAGTAATCTGTATTCCATGATGATTTCCTAAATACCAAATATTTCAAAAAATGGCTATTTTAATAACCCAGCAGTTTCTACAAAAGCAAAATTCTGAAATAACAGCAGTTCTGCATTTTTCATTTCTCTTAGTAAGTCATGAGATTGCTACTAGTGCTCTAATCTGGAAGATATGAGGACAGGCCCTTTAACCCTAGCGGGCTCTCAGTGTTTCCTTTTACCAGTCCTTAAAATGAATATAACAATCCAGTTCTACTGCTACAACTGAGAAGGGCTCCAGAGTTGCTGGATTTTTCTAAGGGGATATTTTCTGTTTTTGCCTACATTTATATTCCACTCATTTAATGGAAGGAAGTAATAGAATTTTTCTATCTGCAGTAGAAGCTATTTCAGAAGAACGCAGATGCAAGGTTAGAAAATATATTTTAAAAAACTGAAAAGGGAAAACAAAATGATTTATTGGTTTTGAACCCTGAGGTCTTCCAACATAATAATCAAGCATTCTTAAAATATCAAATAGTGCATTCAGAGAAGTACAGTGGTGTGCCCTGGCATCCACTGAAGTTATCTTCCATGGTGTGGTGGAAAGAATTCTAAGATGGCCTCCAAGATTTCCTGCCCCTTGTTGTACCCACCCTATGTGAATTTGATAGACTTTATTTTGTGATTGGGTAATGTTACCTGGTGCAGTTAATATGTAAATTGTAAAATTTGGGTCTGACCTAATTACATGATCCCTTTAAAAGCAGAGAGCTTTCTCTGGCTGACTGAAGAGGAATCAACCAGAAATGGGAAGTAGGAAAATTGGAATCATCTTTGCTGACTTAAGGATAGACAGGAGAAGACGGCAAGGAATGGATGCTGTCTTCTGGGAGCTGAGAGCAGTCCTAGCTTGTCATCAGCAAGGAGATGGAAAACTCGGTAATCTAGCCCTAAGGAAATCTGCCAATAACAAAAATGAGCTTGGAAGTGAATTTTCTCACAGAGTCTCCAGAAAATAACTCGGTCTGACTGACACCTGGATTTTGGCCCTATGATTCCATTGATAGAGAACCCAATCATTCTGTGCTGGACTTCAAACTCACCCAACTGTCAGTTAATAAATGGGCATATTTTTAACCCTTAAATTTGTGATAATGTGTTATGCAGTCATAGGAGACTAATACACATAGTTTGGATTGTACCTAAACTGTTTTTATTCATTATTTTATATTCATTAATTTACTTATACATTCATTAATTTCTAAATGTATTCATTAAATGCATATGGTGTGCCAGACTCTCAGTTTTCTCAAGAGTTTTAAACTTACAGGGTAAGTTCATGACCCAAAGCCTGAAGATGATATTATTAGGACACTGAAATGTAACATCACCCACTCTCTCCAAACATAATCAAATACAGATAATGGAGACACTGCAAGCTAGGAAAACAACAATTTAATATACAGTCTTGTGACTCATCTAGAAAGTTCAGTGGGCTTTGTGAAAAGCTGTAGATACTGTCCATATTTTAAAAAATGAATGCAGTAGATGACAGCATGTCAGCCTAATTATTTTGGCTGTCTCACAAGTTATTGAAATTTCCCCATAGCTTTTCAGATATCCAGTGACTGTCATGCCTAGAAGTTCCAAACGCAGTATCCCAGGCCACTTTAATTAATTTTTTTCCCCGCAGTGGTGGGGAAGCAAACAAGAGCCTGAATAGAGTTTGCTGTTGGATGATTCTTCCCCACTGTGCCAGTGTCCACCCCATCAGCAAGGCAAATCTCACAACTCTGGGGAAACGAAGTTCCTGGCCTCCTCTGGGTTTTGCTTATTAGACCATGAGAGGGCAAATGAACATACCTCTGCTCAACATAGAGCTTTCTTCCTAAATAAGAGAAAAAAATTGGTGGCCAGACATTTCATAGCATCTGCAGGTAAAGAAAGATACTAGTTGCAACCTGGTTCCTGCACTGAGGTGTTCATTGTTAATTGATTTGTACCCTATCTCTTCAGGGAAACATGGAGTGTCTCTCCTTTCTTTCTTCCCCTCATCTTTCCTTTCTCTCTTTTATTCTTTCTCTCCTCACTCCTTTCAATTCATCCTCCCTTCCTTCCTTCTCTTTGTGTCCAATTTTCTTCTTTTTATAAGGATACCAGTCACATTGAATTAGACCCTACCCTACTCTGATGTAGGGTCTTCCCAGGTGGTGCAGTGGTAAAGACTCTACCTGCAAAAACAGGAGATGCAGGAAACATGGGTTCAATCCCTGGGTCGGGAAGATCCCCTGGAGTAGGAAATGGCTATCCCCTCCAGTATTCTTGCCTGGGAAATCCCATGGACAGAGAAGCCTGGTGGGCTACAGTCCATGAGGTTGCAAAAAGTCAGTCATGACTGAGCAGCTGAGCACACATAAGTACTAGACAAATGTAAACTCATCTTAACTAAAAAAATATATCTGCAATTACTTTGTTTCCAAATAAGGTCATGTTCTGAGGTACTTGGGGTTATGACTTTAGTATCTGAATATTGGGGGACACAATTCAACCCATAACAATGCATACATATTAATTAATATTGCGAAGATATCATTATGCCAAAAAATGCAAATCACATAAGAACAAAAACAATGTGATTCTGTTTACATGGAGTTTAAAATATACAAATCTAAACATATTATTTAGTATATATACATTTGTTGTGAAACTTTAAAGAAAATGAGAGAATTATAACCACAAAGTCTAGAAAGAGTGTTTACTTCTGGTGTGATGAAGGGAGCATGTGAGTGGATAAGAGGCAGTTAGGGTGACTTAGCAGCAGTAGCAGCAGCAGCAGCAGCAGGGTGATGCTATCTTTCCTAAGCTGGATGGTGGGTAGAGGGTATTTTTTGTATTACTATTCATTAAATTATACCCATGTTGTATACACTTTATGGAAAAGGCAATGGCTCCCCACTCCAGTACTCTTGTCTGGCAAATCCCATGGATGGAGGAGCCTGGTAGGCCACAGTCCATGGGGTCGCTAAGAGTTGGGCACGACTGAGCAACTTCACTTTCAGTTTTCACTTTCGTACATTGGAGAAGGAAATGGCAACCCACTCCAGTGTTCTTGCCTGGAGAATCTCAGGGATGGGGGAGCCTGGTGGGCTGCCGTCTATGGGGCCGTACACTACTGAGTCGGACACGACTGAAGCGACTTAGCATAGCATACACTTTATAAGATATCTGACATATTTATGAGGACTGAGGGATGAGGCTTTAAAATGACTGATGGTGGTCAAAAGGTACAATCTTTAAGTTATAATGTAACTAAGGCATGGAGATATAATACATAGCCTAGTGGCTGTAAGTACTGACACTAAATTGTATATTTGAAAGTTGCTAAGAAAGTAGATCTTAAATTTTCTTATCATAAGAAAAAATATTGTAACTATGCATAGTGATGAATGTTGATAAACTTATTGTGATAATATTTTCACAATATTTACATGTATCAAATCATTATGTTTATACCTAAAACTAATGCAATGTTCTGTGTTAGATATACCTCAATTTTTTTCAAAGTAGGAAAAAAGTAAAAATGAATTCAGAGATCAAATAATATGACATATTTCATAATAAAATAATTAGAGGGAAGAAAACAACTTTGCAAAGATGCTCAAATAAAAATACAGGTTTCCTTTTATGATTTCTGATTGCTTTTATGATTTCTTATATGATTCATATATCATAATGATATATTCTGAAATGTTATTTTTCATTAAATAGCTTTGGATCGTACATGAATCTATGTAGAGTGCTAGCTCTTTTATTTTCAAAGTTGTTTGTTTATTTATTTCTCTATTCCTGGGTATTCCTTTTTTTTAAATATTTTTATTTTAATTTTGAGTAGGATCTATTTATTATATTTTCCAGAAGCTTATTATGATTTTATTTTTATTTATTTATTTATTTATTTATTTTTATTTTTTATTTAATGTCCATCTTTCCCTATTACAGTTTTCAAGCTTTGATGATAAATTTTCTTTAACAAGTTCTTCTGATTGCCTGGCAGGGACTTCAGCAAGTCACTGAAGCTAGTTTTCCTTTAGCTCATTTTCTCCCTTTGAAAATTATTTATATGAACAATGTAGCATTTCAGTAATTAGCTCCCTTGTGGCTCAGCTGGTAAAGAATCTGCCTGCAATGTGGGAGATCAACCCCTGGGTTGGGAAGATCCCCTGGAGAAGGGAAAGGCTATCCATTCCAGTATTCTTGCCTGGACTTTCGCTTTTCACTTTCAACTGCTTTGATAAATATGTTAGATTCTGTTTTCCTCTATTTTAAGTAGAGAAAGGTCATACTCTCTTTTGTGAGTATACAGTTCAGTTCATTTCAGTCGCTAAGTTGTGTCTGACTCTTTGCCACTCCATGGACTGTAGCACGCCAGGCTTCCCTGTCCATCACCAACTCCCAGAGCTTACTCAAATTCATGTTCATCGAGCTGGTGATGCCATCCAACTATTTCATCCTCTGCCATACCCTTCTCCTCCCGCCTTCAATCTTTCCCAGCATCAGGGTCTTTTCAAATGAGTCAGTTCTTCACATCAAGTGGCCAAAGTATTGGAGTTTCACCTTCAGCATCAGTCCTCCAGTGAATATTCAGTACTGATTTCCTTTAGGATGGATTGGTTGGATCTCCTTGCTGTCCAAGGGACTCTCAAGAGTCTTCTCCAACACCACAGTTCAAAGGCATCAATTCTTCAGTGCTCAGCTTTCTTTATAGTCCAAATCTCACATCCCTACATGACTACTGGAAAAAACATAGCTTTAAGACAAACTTGTTGGCAAAGTAATGTCTCTGCTTTTTAATATGCTGTCTAGGTTGGCCATAGCTTTTCTTCCAAGGAGCAAGTGTCTTTTAATATTATGGCTCCAGTCACCATCTGCAGTGATTTTGGAGCCCCCAAAATAAAGTCTCTCACTGTATCCATTATTTCTCCATCTATTTGACATGGAGTGATGGGACCAGATGCCGTGATCTTAGTTTTCTGAATGTTAAGTCCCCCACCACCCCCTGCTCCACACTGGTACATTCTTTTGACTCTGGTGAAAAGAGTTTTGTTTTTTTTTTTTTTTTTTTTTTTTTAATTGGAGGCTAGTTACTTTACAATATTGTAGTGGTTTTTGCCATACATTGACATGAATCAGCCATGGGTGTACAGAGTTTTAAACCAACTTGTTCACTCTCCTCTTTCACTTTCATTAAGTTTTAAGGAATTAATAAGATTATCTTATTCAAATCTCTGTGAGTAACCTACAGTTCCATCTGGACCTATTCTCATTTTCATTCTGTCATTCACCCACATGATTTCTGTCCCTTACATTAGAATGACTTTTTTTTTAAATTTTATTTTTACTTTGTTTTACTTTACAATACTGTATTGATTTTGCCATACATTGACATGAATCCACCACAGGTGTATATGAGCTCCCAATCCTGAATCCCCCTCCCACCTTCCACCCCATATCATCTCTCTGGATCATCCCCATGCACCAGCCCCAAGCATCCTGTATCTGTATCAAACATAGACTGGCACTTCGTTTCTTACATGATAGTATACATGTTTCAATGCCATTCTCCCAAATCATCTCACCCTTGCCCTCTCCCTCAGAGTCCAAAAGTCCATTCTATACATATGTGTCTCTTTTGCTGTCTCACATACAGGGTCATCATTACCATCTTTCTAAATTCCATATATATGTGTCAGTATACTGTATTGCTGTTTTTCTTTCTGGCTTACTTCACTCTATATAGTTGGCCCCAGTTTCATCCATCTCATTAGAACTGATTCAAATTTATTCTTTTTGATGGCTGAGTAATACTCCATTGTGTATATGTACCACAGCTTTCTTATCCATTCATCTGCTGATGGACATCTAGGTTGTTTCCATGTCCTGGCTATTATAAACTGTGCTGCAATGAACATTGGGGTACATGTGTCTCTTTCAATTCTGGTTTCCTTGGTGTGCATGCCCAGCAGTGGGATTGCTGGGTCATAAGGCAGTTCTATTTGCAATTTTTAAAGGAATCTCCACACTGTTTTCCATAGTGGCTGTACTAGTTTGCGTTCCCACCAATAGTGTAAGAGGGTTCCCTTTTCTCCACGTCCTCTCCAGCATTTATTGCTTGTAGACTTTTGGATCGTAGCCATTCTGACTGGTGTGAAATGGTACCTCATTGTGGTTTTGATTTGCATTTCTCTGATAATGAGTGATGTTGAGCATCTTTTCATGTGTTTGTTAGCCATCTGTATGTCTTCTTTGGAGAAATGCCTATTTAGTTCTTTGGCCCATTTTTTGATTGGGTCGTTTATTTTTCTGGAATTGAGCTACATAAGTTGCTTGTATATTCTTGAGATTAGTTGTTTGTCAGTTGCTTCATTTGCTATTGTTTTCTCCCATTCAGAAGGCTGTCTTTTCACCTTACTTATAGTTTCCTTTTTTGTGCAGAAGCTTTTAATTTTAATTAGATCCCATTTGTTTATTTTTTCTTTTATTTCCAGTATTCTGGGAGGTGGATCATAGAGGATCCTGCTGTGATTTATGTCGGAGAGTGTTTTGCCTATGTTCTCCTCTAGGAGTTTTATAGTTTCTGGTCTTACATTTAGATCTTTAATCCATTTTGAGTTTATTTTTGTGTGTGGTGTTAGAAAGTGATCTAGTTTCATTCTTTTACAAGTGGTTGTCCAGTTTTTATACTTAGGAATATACCTACCTAAAGAAACTAAAGACCTATATATAGAAAACTATAAAACACTGATGAAAGAAGTCAAAGAGGACACTAATAGATGGAGAAACATACCATGTTCATGGATGGGAAGAATCAATATAGTGAAAATGAGTATACTACCCAAACCAGTCTACAGATTCAATGCAATCCCTATCATGCTACCAGCGGTATTTTTCACAGAACTAGAACAAATAATTTCAAGATTTGTATGGAAATAGAATGACTTCTTAAACTCTATTATTAGTCTAGACGTCTCTCCTTACCTGTTGTTTTTGTTCAGTAGCTAAACATGTCCAACTCTTTGTGACCCCATGGACTGTAGCCTGCCAGGCTCCTCTATTAGTGGAATTTTCCAGGCAAGAATACTGGAGTGGATTGCCATTTCATTCTCTAGGGGATCTTCCTGACCCAGGGGTTGAACCCATATCTGCTGAATTGGCAAGTGGATTCTTTACTGCTGAGCCACCTGGGAAGCCCCTTTGTTTACCTACAAACGTGATTATCTGTCTTCTCAGTAGATCCCCCTTTCATGCAATGTAATCATGCCAAAAACAACAGTTCCCCAGGGGAAGGCATCATCTTACCTTTAGCAAATATTCTTTTTCCTCCCTCCCCTCCCCACCTCAGAGACTAAATATTGCAGTCAGGATCTGGAATGCAGCCCTGAATCCTTCCATCCTTCAGCTCCTCCTATTCTACCTGCTTGCTACCCAAACTTGCTTTTTTTTAACCATTTTTACTACCATTTTTCTAATCCAACCTTTTTCAAAATGTGGTCCCCAGGCAGGAGCATCCACAAGCACTGGAACTTTTGGAAATGCAGATTCTTGGGCTTCACACCAGACTTAATGAGTCAGCAACCCTGGAGGTGGGGCTGTGACCCCGGACCCCCTCCATCTCCTATCGCACTCAGACCCTGTAAGAGGCGCCACATTGATCTCTCAGCCTCTGGAGTCTGCCTTCTTGTAGAACTACAGTTAGAATTGTACCACTCTCTTGTTTACAATTTGATATTGGTTGACTAGTATATTCTAGATAAAATTTAAGAAGGCATCACTTCAAAACTACCAGGAATCTGGCTGATGCTTCCACCTGTTGTATCTTATCTCACTTCTTTCTCCCACCTCTGGGAACACAAGTTCATCCTACTCTCTGGAGGTAAGGTAAGATATGCAGTTCTTGAGTGACCCTGCTCTCCTGAACCTCTGGGAGCCTTTCAGAAGGCAACTCTCTCTCCTTCCTCTTTCATAGCCACCCTACATCAGGCTTGGGCTACTTCTCAGGGTCCTCTGTCCCTCCATGTCATGCCAAAATTCACTGTACTTTTAAAAATTAGTCCACTTGGGTTTTTGAAAGACATAAAGTTATTTGGAAATGCAGAAAGAAAGTATTTTTTCAAATGGAACCAAATTTAAAGTTTCTGGAAAGAAGTTTAAGATAATATTCATGGCATTTTCCTCTGGGGAGGGGATAGGAAATTGGGATTAGCATGATGAGGAGGTCTACCACCTGTACTCTGGATTTATTATCATGAATGAGCTTTATTTTTATTACCTAAAATAAGCTTAAAAATGAATACACATTTGTCACAGGATACATGGATGTGTGTTGCAGAGATCTGTGTGTGTGTGTGTGTGTGTGTGTGTGTGTATCCTCAGTTGTATCCAACTCTTTGTGACCCTGCATACTGGGATTTTCCCAGCAAGAATACTGGAATGGGTTGCCATTTCCCCCAGTGATGATAAAGGGTAAGAAATCATGCAAATAAATAAATAGATAAATAAAAGCAAGGCTTCAAAATATAAGAACTTGGAAAGGAAGAAAAATGCATATCCTAATAATTATTTCAGATTTTCTGCACCTTGAGAAATGTATAAATGTATAAAATGCATATATTTTCTCTTGATTCCCTTCTTAGTGTTTTAAAATTCATTTTATTATTCTTTCTTTAATTATATATAGATAAACAAGGGATAGAGTGATGAACACATAATCCATTATGAGGATTTATACACACACACACACACATATAATTTGTTAAGCTTAAGTAATTTACACAAAGGTAGGAAGTGGCAGAACTGGGCTTTGAATCAGGGAATCTGATTCTGCAGTCTGCAGTGTTTCTGTACAGTTATAAGACCAAATTCAACTCAATGAGTTAAATGCAAACACATTAAAAAGCCAGTCGATTTGAAGCTAATAACATTGATTTAATAAGATAAGTGCTGCTATTTTGCTGAAACAAAATTGCCCCTCACAGTGTGAATATGGAACAGAATTCCACTCCACATGGAACAAATTCACAGCCCTTGTGTTTGCATGGTTCTGCCATGGCTGTGGACTGTTTGTTGAGCTCATTCACTCTCCATCTTTTGAATGACTTGAAATCTTTATCCGTAGCTTGACTTTCTGAGGTTTGGCCTTCTCTTAGGACAAACATGCCATTTAGAGTTAATTATAGTTAATGCTAGCCTTCTTTATTCCCTCATTACCCCACATCAGTGCAAACAGTACCATTTGGCACTAGCAGAAACATTAGTGCAAACACGATCTGAAGACCCTGCAATCATATGGCAGTTTTCAGAAATGAGGTCATCCGGTGGTCCTCAAACAGGGGTCGAGAAACTATGGCCTGTGGGCCAAATCTCATATACTGCTATTTTTGTAAGGTCAGTGAGTTAAGAACTGTTTTTGCATGATATTTGTCTTTCTCTGTCTGACTTGCTTCACTTAGTATAGCTTATATGTGGAATCTAAAAGAATGATACAAGTGAACTTACAAAACAGAAAGACCCAGAGACGTAGAAAATACACTTATGGTTACCAAAAGGGGAAAGAGGGGAGGATAAATTAAGAGTTTGTGGTTAATATACGGACACTACTATATATAAAATAAACCAACAACAAAGACCTACTGTGTAGCACAGGGAACTATACTCAGTATCTTGTAATAACCTATCATGGAAAGTAATATAAAAAAGAATACACGCACGCACGTACATACATACATATAGCTGAATCTCTTTGCTGTATACCTACCTGAAACTAACACAACAATGTAAATCAGCTATATTTCAGGGATATTATTTTTTTAAAGAGTGGTCTTTATACTTTTAAATGGCTGGCTATATAATGGGGATAGGAAGCTGGGATTAGCATGGTGAGGGGATATATCACAATGAACAAAGAACAGAGATTACTGTTTCTGTCAGTAGATCAAACAGCAACAAAAATGTAGGCGCTAAATTCTGCCATCCCAACCCTAACTCTGACCTTACAATTCACCCATGTCATATATGTCACATGACAGGGATGCATACGGCCCACAAAATCTAAAATATTTACTATTTAGCCTTTTCATAGAAAAAGTTTTCTGATTTCTGTTCTCAAATATCCTTATATCTTAAAAAAAACATAAGTAAAAACACAAACAGGACAATATTTTTTAGAAGGCTTTAGGACCCTTGGAAACACACTTTCAGAAAGCCAGGAGGAAAACCCATTTCTACCTATTGAAAAACGTGATCTGTTACTCACTGTCGAATCTTTGTGAAATAAAAGTACAAACACACCATTGCCCAGGA
Organism: Capra hircus; assembly: GCF_001704415.2. NCBI lineage: Eukaryota > Metazoa > Chordata > Mammalia > Artiodactyla > Bovidae > Capra > Capra hircus. The sequence continues at coordinate 40,777,975 of NC_030813.1, forward strand.
GAAACACAGCCATTCTTGATACTAAGACCACACAGATATTACTCCTGGGATTGTGGAAAAGAGGACACAGTGGAATATAACTATGTCCTCTCTGGCGTAGTTAACAGATGTAACGATAACAGAGGTAACAGTACCAGTAGTTTTATATAACAATCCCATACATAGGCTGGTTACATCATACCAAATGTGATTCAGGAAAGGTACTTAACAAGGGACTTTTGAGTGTGGGTCAGGTATTTGGCTTTCTATTGATGGCTCAGTATGAGTCTTGTTTGTAGCCTCTGGGCATATGGAGAGACTGGATGCACTTGGGGCAAATCTCCCTCACTACCCTTTCACTTGGAGGAGCTCTTTGACCACAGGAGAAAACACCTTGCCACCCAACTGAAGGTGAGCTTGTCCATGTTGCCAGCTGAATTCGTACCTATGTTTTCACTGTGGAGGAAAATGGCATATATCTGAGAGCAATGGCAATGCAAAGTTCTGTGTTAGGATTAAACACATAAATAAAACAGTTAATGATGTCACGAAAACAATAGATCTGCTGCTTGAAACAGCTCTTCTATCTACATATTGTGAAAATGACAGAGGACCCCTGAGAGGTCACAACCCAGCAGTGACATCCATGTCAACAGATACTGAGATGAGCTCTCTGGTTTGATTTGGTAAGAAGCAACTATGCTTAGCTCTTTCAACAGACTGATCATTGTATTTACTAAATTGTATACTTTAAAAGATATAATTATTTACATTTATTTATAAACACAATCATTTATATTTTATTACTAACTGCTGAGTGGCCTGGCTTATCATACTTTATGCCTGTTCGGTCAATATGATAAAGTCAGAGTGCAAACGACCCACGTGCTACTCTTGAAAGGTGTCCTGAGAAACTCCAGGAAAAAGAGTTGCAGTCATATGTGCCTGATAGGTTGATGATGTCGCCATCAGTGATTAAAGTCATCTATACTCTGCGCCTGTTAGACAGATCCACATCCAGAGATAATAAAGATGAGCTCATTATAACAGGATTTCAGATCACCATTTGGAAACACTCCCATCTCCATCTCTGCAGGCAACAATTTATTTTCTGGAAGCTTTATGGAACTTGGATCTTAAAATCAGTTTTCCATGATCTATCTTCTATCAGCTGTTTGTGGTCTTGTCCTCTCTAGCCCTCAGTAAAGCTGATGAGCCCTTTAGGATCAGAGTTATTTGTATTCACAGCACTCAGCCCATTGATGGAGTAAAGATGCATTTGTTCCCTCACACCCTCTATACTCGAGACACCCTGAGCTGAAAGGACTTATGTCTTTAGTAGCAGAGTCCTTTGGGGGTGACAAACTCACAGTTACTTATTTAACTGTCTGACCTCTCCAGTGACAGGAATAGTCTGCAGAATCACTGGGAATTGGGAATCACTTTGAGAGATTTTGGCCAATGACTTGTTAATGAGAGGAAAATTAGAACTGAAAACCACACATGTGACTTCCTGCCATTCAGTGGGTGAAGTGTGAGGTTAAAGTGAGTTAGGGCTGGGATGGCGGAACATTTAGTGCCTACATTTTTGTTGCTGTTTGATCTTCTAGCAGCGACAGTAATCTCTGTTCTTTGTGAACAGCAATCTCTTCACCCTCTGACTATGAAGTGCAAGGGGAACACTGAAGGAACTTGCACCCTGGCCCCTCTCTGCCTAGATTTGGGCTTGGGCTGCTTTCCTTTTCCCTTTTCTCTCTGTTTCTCTCTCTTGCTCTCTCCACTTCTGAAATGAATTGATAAATTCTCATCATTCTGGTTCTGTATTTTCTACCTTTCCTGGCCATCAATTGTGTGATCAGGATGAGTGTCAATTGCTGTCATGCTGCAAGTCACAGGGGACAGTATCCACCTTCCCCTTATCTGGAAAGTTTAGGCAGTAAACTACCTTCCAATGTCATATGGAATTTTCCTTCAACAGACATGTACAAACACGAAACTTTACAAACATGCAGTTACTCCCTGGAGGTGGCAAGCAGCTGCAACCCATCTCAGGAGTCCGCACGTGTACACGCTCTTCATTCTACTCTTCCTGCTCCTCAGCAGGCTGAAACCCAGTCCTCGTTCCCGAATGAGATATCCAAAGGCTCCTGCCTGCTGGAGTGCTGTCAAGCCTGCTGCTTAGAGCAGCTACTCAGAAGCCAAATCAGAGAAATCTGATTTCTTCAGCAGTCTTGCTCTGTGTGAACTCGGCATGACTCACTCAGGCCAAGGTGAATACTCTGATGTGTACAACCAACTGCAGCCTTCAAGAATATTTGCCTCTCTCTGTCAGTTGGGGCCAATCTGCTGCTCCCTAGCTCCCAGCATGGATGGTTCATCACTTGAAACAATTTTCCTCATTGTTGTGGTCCTTGGAGAACAAAGACTGCAAAAGCAAACCATTGTTCAAGATAAAATTCATTTTGTGGAGAAAATGAGGTTCTTGGACCAGTCTCTTTGTCCTTTATTTTATCGTCCCCTCTGGCATCCATTTACGGATCTGATTTTATTTCTATTTTCATTTTGAGTCTTTCCTCTATGACCTCAGGTCAGAGACAATATCAAAAGCAGTGTATTTTGGTGGGCTTATTTATCTGGGTCAATGGAAGAAGAGAGGGAACAGAATGGTAGCTGGGAGAAAGAGTGACCAACTGAGACGAAAGCTACATCTGTATGAAAGGGAGAAATGACTACATTGGTGTGGAACTCTGACCATCTTCCCTGCTAACCCTGATGCTGTTTACAATGTTACAATCTACTTAAATCTTCAACATGGCTACAGTTGTCACAGTCCATCAATATTTTATTTCATTTACATGGTCACCAAAATGAATGGAAAGGGTTGGAGCTAGAAAAGGGAGAATGGGGACATATCCAGCGTTAAGAAATAACACAGTAGATTGTCTTTTTCCATTGAGATGGCAAAATTTTATAGTTAACTATTTAAGATAACAAATTGCTTTCACAAATATTCTGTATTTGCCTTGTGTAAAATTTCATAAAACTTTCAAATCAGATTTCGACTGGAACCTTGGCATGCTTTCATTAAGTGTATCTGTGTGCTCGTGAAATCCCCTAGCTTTTGGTGCTTCCAGCAATGTAGGAAATGGGCATGTTGGCAGCAAGGCATCAGTAGAGATGGCTGATACACAGGAAATGGGTGAAGCAAGTGAACATAAGTCATGTGGGGAGTACACCACGTGACCACCTGTGGCTTGTGCCACCTTTGACGCCACCAAACAGCTCAGGAGAAAGACTCCTTCCCTTAAGTTAGAGAAGAAAAGTAAACCACAGGCTAAAAGTTCTTTTCAAAAAGCGGGCACTCAAATTCTATCATTTCCGAAGTGTCTAAATGAGCAAGCAAATGATCTAGTGAATTTTGTTCAAAGGTGGTCAAAACATCTCCTTCAGGTGAATAAAACTGTTGACAAGAAAAAATTTTAATCAGCTTGTGATGTAGTGATACTTGGTTCAGTTTTCTACTCTATTTCAGAGACTTTCCATTCTCATCCCCATTTAAATGAAAAAAATTAAATGGATAAATAAATGCTTAGAAATTAGAAAAAATGGGAGCATTCATATTTAATTGAATCTGTTTTGCTTATAAAGTATGAAATAAGGCCATAACTTCAGACTTCAGTAAGCGTTTAGGATTGCCTTGGATGCATGTTGAAAATACATGTGCCCAGGCTAGGCCACTCCTAATGATTCTGATTAAGTTGGTTCTGGGTTGTTGCTGTTTAGTCCCTAAATCAAGTCCAACTCTTTGCAACCCCATGGACTGCAACCTGTCAGGCTCCTCTGTCCATGGATTTCACAGATAAGAATGCTGGAGTGTGTTGCCAATTCCTCCTCCAGGGAATCTTCCTGACCCAGGGGTTAAACCTGCATCTCCTGAGTCTCCTGCATTGTCAGGCGGATTCTTTATCACTAGCACCACCTAGAAAGCCTGAGATCTTGAGTATGACTCAGCAATTTCCTTTTAAAACAAATTTCCCAGGTGATTCTGATGAATGTGACGCATGGACCATTCTCTGAGAAACAGTATTATATGCATGGTTGTGTGTGTGTGCATGTGTGTGTAGAGTGCAAATACAGTGGTAGGACTTCAAGTTAAAAAATTAGTTTGGGTTGTCTTGTGAAAGAACTAGGTTGATATGCTAAGTTTATGTTTTTAATAAGGAACTAATGAGATCAAATTTGTCCTTTAAGAGTATGAGTCTGATAACAATGTGGTTTGGGGATGGTGGAGAGAAGAATCAAGGAAATAAGAAGTTTTGCCACAGATGAGGTTTGATCTAGAATTTTGCCCCACACATGATGTAGGTAATAATGATGAATAAGACATGATCCCTTCCTCAAGTTACTTACAATGTGATGACTGAAGATCTAGTAAATGAGACAGAGGTGGAGAGGTCAAAGAACTGGCTGGCTGGGTGCACAGGCTGGGAATGAACAGACACTGAATTTTGCAGAGCTATAGGGACCAAAGGAGGAGTAAGTTCCCAGATGAGGATAGATCTTTAGAAGAAGGTCATTAAATTGGATCAGAGTTTGGTGGTGCTGTGTTCTTTTCACCTGTGGGGCCAGAATCATGACTCTAGATTTGCAGGAGTGAATGATGAGAAAATGAAAACACAGAATATTGATTACTTTTTGGAGATCTTGTTGGTAAAAAGAAAGAACTAAAATTGTAATTTTATGGCATTATAAAGCTAAAGAAGGCATTTTTTTTTTCTTTTTGTGCCTTTTTTTTTTTTTTGCTTTTGTTTGTATTAATTCTTATCTGGAGCATTGCCATATATTTGAAGGAAAAGGAGAAAGTGAAAACTGGAATGATCATTGATGGAGTAAAGTGAAAAGAATGGGACCAAGAAAAGTGGGGAGGTGGAGAATTTAGTCTTGGAAAGGAAGAAATCAAAAGGTTGAAGCAGATGCATGACTCCACGTGGCACATTGGAGGCAGGGAGGGAGAGGCAGGAGACAGAGGGAAGCCTTGAGGGGGGAAGTGAGTTGCACAATATAGGTTACCACCCAGTAGTGACATTACAGCATCTTTCTTAGTTTGCATGAACCTCAAGTGTAAATTTTGTTCACGTGGCAATGTGCTAAGGGAAGTTTTGTCCTACCTCTCAATCTCGGAGGATGAATCACAGTTGATCTAGACTCAGCATGGCTACCCCATTCCCTTCTGTTGGCAATTGATTTGGGGGTGGACAGAGGACCAAATATATATCAAGGAGATCTCTGCTGAGGAAACTTCTGGAAGTTATTTTTGTGTGTGTGTGTGTTAGTCACTCAGTGGTGTCCAACTCTTTGCAACCCTATGGACTATAGCCCACCAGGCTCCTCTATCCATGGAGTTCTCCAGGCAAGAATATTGAGTGGGTTACCATGCCCTCCTCCAGAGGAACTTCCTGACCCAGGAACCAAACCCGGGTCTCCTGCATTGCACATAGATTCTTTACCATCTGAGCCATCAGGAAATTATTTTGCTCCATGATAAATAAGTTTCTTTCCTTGAACTTTGTAGTATGAGGTCTCGATCCTTGGAATGAGGGAGGCATCTTCTAACCACAAGGCAGAACCTAAGGACCAAAAGCTAAACACTCTGATGGAGCAGAAGAAATCTGGGTCTAATGATAACATTTAGGTGGTGTGTTACCTCTGGAACTGCTTACCTCCAGTTTCCTGTTTAGAGAAAGATTTATAGTCTTCATTGTTTTAACTCACAATCACTTGAGTTTTCTGATATTTTAGTAAAAAATACATGTTAGTGACTTTAGGAAAATTTGTCTCCGTCATTACATTAAAGCAAGAGGAAGGGGGATGTGAAGCACCCCTTCTGCTAAGAGATGGAGACACATCTGGGATATGGGTTTGGGATACGTGGAAAATCTCTGGAACTACCATTGAGGAGACTGAAGATCATAGTTAATGAAATAAACCAAAGGAAGGTAGCAAAAATAGTACACCCACAATAAAGGGGGACTGGGTGTAGTCAGAATGGCTTTGCAACATTTCTGCCTTCCCCATGAAGGAGTGAAAGAGGAGAAAGTCTGTACTGAGGATGGGTTAAAAGTGGATACTGAAACACAACATCAACCCAAAGTCAGAGAGATGGGATGTATACAGGGGAGCAAGGGCAGCGTGGAAACGTTCCACACAGGTGTCAGATCAGTTTTAGACAGTGCTGGGTCGCCTCGTATAATGTATTCTGGGATCAGTTTCATCATTGCTAAAGTGAATATAAAAATAGCACCTAGCCCATAGATTTCTGTGAAAAAAAAATGAGATAATACATGCCATTGATTTCACATTGTATCTAATATATCTTAAGCACCCAATCAATATGGGGTGGTAATTAGGCTCTAAGCTCCTGTCAAAGCTGGGAAGGGGAGCACAAAGAGCCTCTCCTCTGCCCCATTAGAAGTAATGTTAAATAATGACTTCTGAGTGCTTTAATTAGCAAGCCATATAAAAATTCCACTCACTATGCACATTAGTAAGTTTCTCCAAAGTTGAATTAAAGAAAAAGGAAAGCATTTCTGGCATAAAATGGTCTGGATAGCTTTACAAGACAAACTCCAAATAAATCGGCTGCTGTAGCCACCCACTGACTATTTGCCAACAATTTTTTTTTTTTTTCAGCCAGCACATGCTCTTTATTCAGCTGGGCCAGCAAGCTGCTGTAGGTGTGGTTACTCATCTCATTGGTAGGGTCGGTGTAAATGTGGACACAGAGGAGTGAGCTAGTCAAGGAGCCAGCTCTCCATGCAGCTATGTGTTAGATCCAAGAAACTGCAGAATTCTTACAGCTTGAGATCTTTTAATTTTTTTCCCTCTAAAACCTCCTCCGTAGTACAGCATCCTCAGCATCGGCATCACCTGAGAATTTGCTGAAGACTTTTGGGCCCCCTCACAGAACAGAAGCAGAATCTGCCCTTTAATAAGACTTCCACATGATTCGTATGTCTATCAATGTCCTAGAGGACACTGATCTTATGGACAACTTCCTGTGATAGGTGAAGAGTCAGTTTTTCCCAAAGACCTTTTCACTTCCTTGCTATATTTTCATGATGTTGGATGTGGGTGCTTAACCAAGGGCCAGCTTCACAGAGACCCTTGCTGTTGCATCCCACTGAGGCCAGCCCTGAGTCACCAGTGAACACTGTCTTGGACCACTTTGATCAGAAAGTAGAAATGGTATGAACTTGGGTGCCACCCAGGCTTGGGTTTATTGTAGTTATTTGACGTGGGACAAATGAACCTCACTCTGAGACTGTGACTACCCCACCCCAATTTACAAACAAGAGACTCTGCAGCCCTGCTTGTGACCATTCACTCTTTCCTGGTGGCTGGCACTGACTGGAACAGAGGAGGACACTCGGGGACAAAAGGGGAGGGAACCTAAAAGAAGACTGGCGAGTTAGTTTTGCTTCTGGAATACCTGGATGGGGAAATCAGAGACACCAGTGTCTCTCTCAGTGTTTGAGCAAAGAGGAATTGTAGGAACACTTGAGATTACTTCTCTGATGTGGGTTCAGAGATACAGAAAAAGCAAAGAGAGTATGGCTCTAGAAATATGAACCTTAATTCCTGATAGTTTTTCAATTTTGCATCCCAATCTCTACTGAGATTCATTGGTACTTTCTGCTTTTGGGTTCCTTGAAATACCTTTTATTTATCCAGTAATCAATCTCTCTGTCTCATGCTCTCTCTTTCTCTCTCTCCCAACACTAAAAAAAAAAACAAAACAAAAAAACTTAAATTTCCAAGTCCAGACCAAACAATAAATTTTGAATAAATGAAAATTATTATTATTGCTACTATTAGATTATCAGCATTATTATTATTACTTGAATACCTCCTACACCAGGCTATCTTTTCATTCAGAGGTAGTACCTGATAATTCCCAAAACTAAAAGAAGGCCAATCATCTGAATATAGGAGAAAATATCACTGATGGATTGATGTTCAAAGAATTAACTAAAAGACTAATGATACCAAACATTATGGAGCATCATGGTAGCTGCCTTTCAAGAGCACAGTTTAGACATTAACCACTGTACCAGGGAGAGAGGTAGTTGTCTCACCCTTCAGGACTGTGAGGTGGCAAGCTTTTTTTTTGGATTTCACAAGCGTGCTAACTGAAGACAGAAAGGTAACACTCAGTGACCTAGGTAACAAAACTAGCAAATTATAAGTGAAGACTTGTAGGTCCCACTAGCCACCATTGTGTGTATATAACAGCTTTGATTCAAGTCTGCAGAACTTTATCCCAGCTGACAGCCAAACCGGGAAACCGATCTATTACACTAATCTGAATTCCTTCTTGAATTACCGACTTCTTGAAAACTCCAAAAATTCATTGAAAGATTGACCACTGAATGTGTAAAATATTCAGCATTGTCCCATGGAAGATATTCATCATTATCACTGTTAATGATAAAAAAAATAATAACCCATATTGGATGGCAAGGCTTATAAGACTCTTTTCAAAATATAACAACATTGTGTTAGTCATTTTATGTTCTTGTATGAAGAAGTGTGACACTTTGAGAAGCAAAATAACTTTCCCAAGATTTCTAGCTCACCCTCTAAAATCACACTGTGTATGCTTAGTTGCTGAGTCATGTCCAACTCTTTGCGACTCCATGGACTGTAGCTTGCCAGGTTCCTCTGTCCCTGGGGATTCTCCAGGCAATAATACTGGAGTGGGTTGCCATGCCCTCCTTCAGGGGATCTTCTCAACCCAGGGATCGAACCCAGGTATTCTGCATTGCAGGAGGATTCTTTATCAGCTGAGATACCAGCTGAGATTCTTTATCAGCCCAAGAATACTGGAGTGGGTAGCCTATCCCTTCTCTAGGGGATCTTCCTGACCCAGGAATTGAATTGGGGTTTGCACCATTGCATACAGATTCTTTACCAGCTGAGCTACCAGGAAAGCCCCAAATCACACCATTGTGACAAATACAGATAATTCTGCTGAGTAAACTCACTTGGAAATGGTCTTAGAAATCACTGAGTTGAAGGCAGAGCATTTCTAGAGATGCTGTCCTATTGAAGTTTCACATGCTTCTTTCCTAGAAAGTGGGAAATTGACTTTGGAAGAAACTGCCTCTGATTCACACCTGTGACTGGCCAAAAGTGGAGGGCACTAGGTATGCATCCCAACAAAGCAAACTCTGTAAGAAGCAGGTCCAAGACTAGACGATTCCAGTTGCCATGGAACAATAAATCAAATATCCTCATTCCTGGCAGGTGCCTTGCTGCCAAGCACAATTCAGCATTATCATGATTTCTAGTGTACTGATATGGGGAAATGTTTCTGAAAGAGACTAGTTTTCCAGTGAAGACTTGAAGACCTTTCAACAGTTCTCTTATCTAAGGACTAAGTAATTCAGTAATTTTGTCCCAAGGAAGGGCAGATTTTTTATTTTGAAAATAACCAGAGTTTTACCTACTTGAAAGTTTTAAACAAAACTGAAAGGGCTATGGAGGTTGCGCAAACCATTTGGGTTTTTCACAGGTTGGCATAGACCTACCAAAAGGAACTCCAGGATGAATTCTATATTTTCTTGTGAAAGAATCATATTCTGTTAGCCTTTCTCTGTTTCTTTGAGAAATTGAATGTGTTGGCCTGGGGGACTTAGAAGTTGGATTGTGTAATTCTATGTTGAAACAAAAATTCTTGCGCTGATAGTCAGGCCAATTTTATAGAGAGTAGTAATTTAGAGGCATTCAAAATCTCTTTCATGGAGAAGGAAACAAGTCAATATTTTGTTTATTCTGAACCAATACTATTAGATCAGAAAATTTTCCTGCTGAGAAAACAATGTCATGGAGGTTCAACCAATCACTAGAAGAGCAAGAAGTCATCAAAAGAGACTACATGGTTTACATGCCCTGGTAGGAAATTCTGAGCCCTCCTTGAGTGTGTGGAATTAGCCCTAGCCTTAGCTAGGTAGCTCAGCTGGTAAAGAATTCACCTGCAATGCAGGAGACCCTGGTTGGATTCCCATGTTGGAAAATTCCACTGGAGAAGGCATAGGCTACCCACTCCAGTATTCTTGGGCTTCCCTGGTGGCTCATCTGGTAAAGAATCAGCCTGCAATGTGGGAGACCTGGTTTTGATCCCTGGGTTGGGAAGATCCCCTGGAGAAGGGAAAAGCTGCCCACTCCAGTATTCTGGCCTGGAGAATTCCCTGGACTATACAGTCCATGGGGGTTGCAAAGAGTCAGACATGCCTGAGCGACTTTCACTAATGCCTCCCTTCCCCCCACTTGACATAAACCCAGCTTCATGCTACCCCCATCTGCCCATACTTGGTCACCTGTCCTTCCAATGTCTGCAATGCCCCTTCCCTTCTAAGATATACTGTGTGGTCTTTCAAGTCTTAATTCAAATTTCACCTTCCCCACACTCCCTTTTCACTCCTCTTACCCTGCCTTGCAAGCTTAATAATTCTCACTTCATTCTACCTGTACTATTGCCTTACTCTTGGTAAGTATTGCCTTTATCTTGGTAACTCATTTTATTATTTTTCTCTCCCCTTTGAGTACAAGCTCTTTGGGGACTCCTTATCTGCCTGGCCATGGTCCAATAAACACAAAATGCTGGAACAATATAAATATGAATGGTGCAATTACTGTGGATCTTAAAATCTAAGACCAAATTATTATATATGCAATATAATCATATGTTATCTAAGACCAAATTATTATATATGCAATATAATTATATGTTATCTTTGAAAAGTTATACTTTTTCCAGTCAGTGGCTCCTTGGAGGGTTGGTGCCAGGCGATGGGGACAACGGTGGTAAAATCAATCATTGGAATTGTGCAAAAATATAAAACAAAACAAGACAGAAGTTACTCTTTAGATCCATGTCCATGCATTCATGCTGAGTTGATATTCACAGAATTAACTGAAAATGAGTGTTACTTATTGCTGTGTAACACCATGAGTTTTACACAAGTTATGTGGCTTCCACTGTACAAGATGATATTATGAATGTAATTTCTAATGATCTCAATGCTGCATGAGATATTTCTTGCCCAGTTTGAGAGATGGGGAATCCGAGGTTTAGAAGTGTTCAAATGATACTTCAGATATCAAATAGATAAATAAATGGCAAAATTAAAAAGGAAGTCCTCATAAAAGATAGCCTATATCTCACACATTTCAGGCTGCTATCACAGAATACCACAGACAAGGAGGCTTAAACAACAGAAATGTATTTCTTACAGTTCTGGAGGCTGGGAAATCTGAGATCAAAGTGCCAGCTGATCCAGTGTCTGGTGAGAACCTGCTTTCTATTTATAGGCTCTCTTGTTGTATCCTCATATATTAGAAAGCAGAGAGAGAAGGTAAACTTTCTCATGTGCCTTCTTATAAGGGCACTAATCTCATTGCTGATGGCTCCACCCTCATGACCTAATTAACTCCTAAAGGCCTCATTTTCTAATTTCCTTATACTGTTTTGTTGTTTAGTCACTAAGTCCTGTCTGACTCTTTTGAAACCCTGTGGACTGTAGCCCACCAGGCTCATCTATTCATGGGATTTCCCAGGCAAGAATACTGCAATGGGTTGCTTTTTCCTTCTCCAGGGGATCTTCCTGGCCCAGGGATCAAACCTGCATGGCAGATGGATACTTAACTGCTGAGCCACCTGAGAAGCCCTTCCTTACGTTGAGAGTTAGGATTTTAGCATAGGAATTTTAGGGGATACAGGCTTTCAGTATCAGAAAGTCAGGTTAGTGTGGTAATTGTGTTAGTATCAATATCAGAAACAAAGTTATTCCAGGCTATTATAATAAATGTGCATGATGAGACTTGGGTTCCAAGTTACTGGGAGAGATGTAGTCCTCTTCAGAAGCAGTTGACTAGCCATCGGTGTGGCTTGTCAGTCAATTGGCTCAGCTCTCATAACTGTGGCATTTCATGGAGACAGTTCTTGAAGGCTGAAATTCTCTTGACATTAGTTGTCCAGGGAAAGCATAGCTTTCCCAAATAGTAAGGGCTGATTTTTAGATTTCCCAAGTGTAGAGTCTCACCAGAAGAATATCTGTAGCATTGCAGTGAGGGAAATTATTGTAGTGTCCACCAGGAAGAACTCTACTTGTGTTTCTGTCAATTATAACATTAATTCAATAGGCTTGAGACCTATCAGGAAATTAAATTCAATGTAAAATTGGTATGGAGTGGGATTATTGCCCTTATTCAAATTAAGATTCAGAATTTTTAAAAATGCGTGATACTTTCATGAACACAATGATGTTAAATGTTACAGAATAATCACAGGAAGATGGTCTAATATTTTCAGACATTTACCATGTGTTAGGTACCTGGATAATCTTTACATATATATTATCTCATTTAAACTTCTCAAAGACTTTGTAATATATATAGGCACTATCACTGTCTCATTCTATAGGTGAGATGACAAAGCTATGCTGTTAGTAAATGATGGATCTACTGGTCAAACCACAATATAGTGATCTGTGTATTTATCACTGTAAATTCATTGAGGATTGAAGACTCAAAAATGAAGGGACACAGAACCACCCTCACAGTATGGTAAAGAAATGGACAAACTATCTACACAATAGAACAATGTCATAAGCTAGGTGCACAGAATGGTCTGGGAGATTGCTGGCAGACAGAAAGGGCTTCACAGATAACTGGTACATGGAGTACCTGAGTTAAAAGAAGCAGATTATGAAGCTGGCAAGAGAACATATCACATCCTCTGGGAAGGATGGGGGTTGGAGTTCTGTAGGACTAGAATACAAAATATGAGTCAGAGAGGAAAAGGTCAAATCCTAAAGAACTTTGAATGTCATGCAAAGGAATTAAAATTTTACTTAACTAAAAGATAGAGAGTAATTGAGTAATTTAAGCAGAATTAGCATCAATAGACTGAAAATTCGCTGTAATAAAAGCATAGTGGATGGATTGCTGATGGTGAGACTAGAAATAAGGAAGTTGATTAAGATATTGCAACAGTCAAACCCTTGAAACTGAGTAGGGAGAGTAGAAATGAAAAGCAGATCGCAAATTTGAGAGCATGGAAAACAGAGGGAGTGTTTAAGAGCACATATTAAGGGGCTGACTGCTTAGCTCAAACCCAGCTCTGCCTCTTCCTCACTATGTGCTCTTAGGTAATCCCCAAATCTCTGTGCTTGAGTTTCCTCATCTGTAAAATTGAGATAATAATGGTATGTATTTCATAGTGTTGTTGTGTACATTAATATAAGATACTTTGTATTTAATATGACACTTATTGTTGAACATTATTGCACAGTTAATGCAAAGTGCTTCAAACAATGCCTATCTCTAAGAAAGGATTATACAGGATAGACATTTGGAAACTGGAAGGGATCTATACATATATTTGTTGCTAACCTTCACAATGGGCAAAATTAGTTATTTTTCCTTTTGTAAAATTGCATCTTGAGACAAATTGAATTTGCTTACTATGAAATCCAGACAAACAAAGCACAAAAAATCAACCTGGTTTAGAATTGAAAATTTATATAGAAAGCGAAAATGTCATCCTTCAGTGGTTTAATGTATATGGTGCTTTCATGGTCTTCAGTTGCATGTTCTTAGTTGCTCAGTCATGTCTGGCTCTTAGTGACCCCATGGACTGTAGCCAGTCAGGCTCTTCTATCCATGGGGATTCTCCGGGCAAGAATACTGAAGTGGGTTGCTATGTCCTGCTCCAGGGGATCTTCCCAACCCAGGGACTGAACCCAGGTCTCCATCTTTGCAGGCAGATTATTTACTGTCTGAGCCACCAGGGGAGCCTAAGAATACTGGCCAGAGTAGCCTATCCCTTCTGCAGGGGAAATTCTCAACACAGGAACTGAACCAGAGTCTCTTGCATTGCAGGTGGATTCCTTACTAGCTCAGCTTGTAAGGGAAGCCTTTGCAGTTACATAGTGTAATGAATTTGGAGGTTGAGTTTTCCAGAACAGGTAGCATTGTCATGTATTACTGTTTTTCATAATTGCTGTTTTTCTTATTACTATGCAGTGCACATAAAAATGATACATAACCACAGACAAGCCAGCTCTCAAGAATTGTTAATACATAATTAAATATATCATTATTTTTAATTTCGTTAGATCCTATATTTGAAACTACTGATTTCTGCAGTCCATATACTGTGAGGATTTTAATTTGTTTTAAAGCAAGATATAAAAACCTGTATTAAAGAGTATTTCCCTTCTAACTGTATGTTGGACTCAGACTTTCGATCTCATCTCATTCCTCAGGGTAAACTTCAGAAGCAGACAAAATCCTTTGGCTCAAGTGCTTGAGAAATTTGTTTTCATTAACAGAAAATAGAGTCAGTAAAGAATTAATTTCAATAATGAATTGCCATGATTGGTTTTCTGTTTTACTTGTAAGATCTGGTGTTGGGATGGAGACTAAATTCTGAATAGAAGATAGAGGCACATAAATGGATTTAGATTAGATTAGATTAAAACATTTTTTACTGCCTCATAAGATAGATGACATAGACTTGAGCTAAGGCATTCAGGACTGGGCTTAAGAGGAGGGGGTACATTTGAGAAAATGAAATCTGACAGAACTTGACGACTAATTGGATATTGGTCATGAAGGACAAGAAAGGATCAAAGAAGATCCCTGATTTCTAGGCTGAGTAATTGGGTGGAAAATCAAGTACCCTAAAGGAAAATACAGGAACATGAAAAAGAAAAATTAAGCTTAAGAGTCTGAAGAATGGCATGTTTAGTTTCAGTTCAGTTGCTCAGTCGTGTCTGACTCTTTGAACCGCATAGACTACAGCACACCAGGCTTCCCTGTCCATCATCAACTCCTGGAGCTTGTTCAAACTCATGTCTGTCGAGTTGGTGATGCCATCCCACCATCTAATTCTCTGTCATCCCCTTTTCTTCCTGATTCTAGAGGCCTATGCTACAGCTAGGCAGATGTGACAAGTAGATAATTGGGCAGCCTGAGTGAGACATGGGTTGGTGAGATTGACGTGAGATTTATTGGGACAGGTGGTCGATGGTTCCATGAACATGGATGTGTTCCTCTTAGGAGAATTCTAATTAAAAAGAACACTTGGTCAAGAACAAAACTCCAAGGAAAAGCAATGTTTAATAGATGTATATAGGAAAAAGAAGCCCTTGAAGATGAAATAATGCTGGATTGGAGACATGGAATGAACACAAGAGAAACCAAGAAAGTAGAAAATATTTTCAAGGGGGAAATATCTATTCTATAATAAGATCACCTCTTTAAAGACCATCTCTGAATATGGTCACATACTGAGATACTGGGAGTTGGAACTTCAACACATCAATGCTGTGGGACACAGTTCAGCACAAAACACTAGCCATGCACAGAGGTCATAGAGAGAGAGAAAGAGATGCTCTCAACTATATCCTGTGGTTCCAAGGTTCCCTGCTGAGGAATCAACTTGTGAGTGAAGAGGCTTTCTCGGATACTACATACACAAAAGGACTTCCTGCTGGTGCCCTGTCCAATTTGAAGAATGATGTGAATCTAAATCTAGAGCACTCTCTTTATGCTTCCTTGGTGTTTTGATCAGCAAATTTCAGGGAAATTTGTTTTATAGCAATAGCTAATTGAAACAAATACCAAAGCTGACAAGAGCTGACTAAGAAGTTACAGGACTGTGGACAATATGAAGATCTATCTGTCACTATTCAGTTGTATTTTCACAAACAAAATCACCCTTCACATGAAGCCATTACTGCATATAGAGTAAAGCTGTGGCAAACTCTTATTAATTTCATGCTGTAGGTATGCCCTTTTATTTAAAATTCACACACAAAACCCCCTTCATCAACATCTCTTGATGGAACTAGATTTGACATGTAAAAATATTTTTTAAAAACTCACAGAAACCTGGCTTGTGAGACTGTGCTACTTCACTGAGAATAATAAAATACCTGCTACCATCACTGGCTTCTGATACAGTTGTGCCATACAAGAAAAGTTCACTGAGGATATTTATTTTTCTTTGGATTATTTTAAATAATTTGTGGAATGGCAAGAATTGGAGACTGCAATTTCTCCTGTCTTTATAACATTCTGTGCATCCCTTGGAAAGTTCACAAATCTGAAACTTTAAAATCTACAGAAAGTCAAACAATGCCAGTTTAAGTAATTTCATGAAAAGGTCTATATTATTGTAAGGGATTAATATTTAGTGATGTACTTTGGTCCAATATCCAAATAAAATCAGGATCATCTCCATCAAAGGGGAGAAGACTTCAAATTGTCCAGGTTACCCATTTCTCAGCATCCTAATTGAAACTCCAGTAAATGTTTTCCCCAAACTGTCACCTGTTCCCTTTAATTCCTTTTGTTTTTCAAGCAACATATGTTCCAGTTTCTTCTGTTTTGTTCATTTTCTTATGCACCTTGTTCATTGAAATGTAACATACACAAATATGCCCACCCCTACTCCCATCTCTCCACATATATATGTTTATGATATACGAATGCTGGATACAAGGAATAAATAATTATAATTAGGCACTTGGAAGAAGAGGATGCTTAGCAATAAGAAAGATAGGCTTTTCTAATGCCCACATTTGCTGGAAAGGAGACAATATCCTAAAGACAGTACATATCAGAAACTTCCCTGACTGCCTCTTGTGTAGTTTTCTTTAAGTGGTTGTGTTGGTAAGGGCAGGGATGGCGTGAAGGCAAAATTCCTACGGGATTATAGTATATGTGCTAAAAATATGTTAGAGTTCATCTTTAAAAGATAATGCAATTTGTCTTTTCTGAGTTATAGGTGAGAGTCCAGTCGTCCCAATTTAGCCAGTGGTACAAATTCCAAGAGACAAATTAATCTGCCTTCTATGCCTTCTGATCACAGAAATAAGAGGAGGGGCCAGGCTCTTGCAGCATTTTAAAATTTTTTACTATATTTTTACTGTAACTGGTATTATATTCATTTTCAGTATGATTCCATCACATTATAATTCATTTTTTTGTTATTACCATGGTTACTGCTCTCATTTATTTCCCTTGCTGATCTCAAGCTTGAACTACTGCAGCAGGTTTCAAGCTGGCCCAAGAGCGTCTATTCTCATTCTTCTTACTCTGCTCTGTTGGAGCGACATTTCTAAAACATAAATCTGATCTATCTTGCACTTGTTCCCTTGGTGATCTCATCTAGTCTCATGGAGATAAGTATGATTTAGATATTGAGGTCACTGATACTTATTTCCCAGCCTGGACCTCTCCCCTTGAACTCTAAAATCTATATGCTACTGCCTGCCCCATAAATCTCCTCGGATGACTGCAAGACATCCTAAATCCCCAAACAAGATGGGGCTCCTGATCTTCTTCTCCAAGTGTGGTCCTCCTTCAATCTTTTCAAGTGTCAATTCATTCTTCTGATTGCTTAGACAAAGCCTCAGAGTCATATTTGAACAGGAACTCAGATACAGTGAGGCTAAATGATATCTTTAAGTTCATGGGTAAGTAAGCAGCAGAATCAGGCTGTGAACTGGCAGTCTGACTCCAGAGCCCGTGCTCTTTACCCTTCCACTAGGCTGCTTCTCTATCTTATAAAATCCTTTGCATGCAGTCTGGAATTTCATATGGCACCTGCATGACAAACATCAACTGTTCACCCCAGGACAGGCTTGCTAGATCAAATTAGAATTACAAATTCTGGTTCTACCTAGTTGTCATACAAAAGAGCTGAAAATTCCCTTTGTTCAGGGCCAAGTTCCCCCTCCCCCACTCTATTTTTTAAAAGACATTCTCTGTTTTCTTACAGGCTACTAGGCTGGGATTCTGGGATCGAACCTCAAATGTGTCTGTTACGATTCTGTCTCAGTTACTAATTAGCTGTATGACCTTGGGAAGTTTTTAAATCTCTTGATGGTATGATTGGTCTGCCAAAAAAAATGCCATACATGCATTAGATGGTTCACGCTCTGTGGAAATAATGTAGAAAATTAAATAACAGGATGCATGGTCCCTTCAATGGCTGGGGGCAAGAATCATATCTATTTGCTTACTATCCAGTTTTCAAGAGTTTATCACAATCTGCCTTCTGCAGAAACTCAATAAATATGTGTAAATTGCTGGTTGAGGATTTCATGATTTAGTATGGACAAGGTGACTTAAAATTCCACAGTTAGTTTGGTAGAATGAACCCTGATTTGAAAGACAGAAGACAAGGTCTGAAGGCAAAAAAGGCAGAGATTTATTATTTCATTGGCTATTTCACTGACTATTTGACATCAGGACAACCAGTCTTCACCTGGGTCATTTTCAGTATGGTCTCTGCAAAATTTGGAAAAGGTTGGGTTAGTTCTTCTCAAAGTTGTATTAACAGAGCTGTGATTGTATAATTCACCTTCACCACAAAACACAGTGTCAACGTGGCACACTTTTGTTTGTGCTGGATCTATGTGGTAGAAGGACTCAGGAACTCAGCATCAGTAGCTATCTAGCCCACATAAACATCTCCACTGACACATGGTTTGTTTTCGACCCCTCACTGATATTGTGAGTAGATAATATTATCCCCACTTACAAATAAGGAAGAGGAAACTGAAGGAGGTTTCCCAGGGTAAAACGACTAGTACAAGTGTAATAGGCGGGATTGGAATCCAGGATGAGGAGGCTCTCAGTCCTTCTCCTTTTCCTTCCTAAACCTCCAGTCCTGGTGAGGCACAGAAGAGGGCAGTGCAGGGTGCTGTTGGAGATGCTTCAACACCACTTTCATCTGACTCCAGCAGACAGCCCTATGATCAGCTGAAGGATATTCTAGTCACAAAAAACTCTAATTAATTAGGAAAACTCTGGTAATTAATTGCACACTCCCATTCTGTTTTCAATAAATGCAATCTATTAAGTCAGTAGCACTTATTCATGATAACACAAAGTATGTTCAGTAATAGGCTTGCCTTCCATCAGGGAACTAATATGGGGTTTTATGTGGAATTCCAGGAGAAATCAAGTAGGAATTGTTAACATTTGCTTCATTGCACAGATTACATGGTGCCTTGATTCTGTGGTTGACAAGCAGTAAATTGCTCAGTTGAGTATGGTGTATTAAAATGTGTTTAATCTACTATTAGTTCCACAGAAAACAATATTGCCTATCCCACTCCCAGTCACCCTGGATAACATCTGGGGCCTCAGAGTCTTATTATAATTACAGACCATGAGCTGTAACAATAAACCACAAAGGGACTAATCGTATCCTTTTTTGGAATTTGTTTATTTCAAATAATGTCTGGTTAACTTTTTTTTATAAAGAGCTCTGTACTGGACCACATTTTTGGTAAGATGTAGGAAACATGGATTTTAACTACAGAAGTCATGCTATTTATTTTCTTAATCATAAGGCACTATCTGCTTGGAATATTTTATGTTTTTCCTTTCTGGTAGATATTTCAACAAATATTTTTATGATCTCTTTTTGGGACAAGACAAGACATAATGTTTAGAAAATGTTTAGTTTAAACTAAATATCTAGATAACTGCCTAAACTAGAAGTGATATAACCTATGCTGTCAGACATTATTTTGGGGGGCTCCAAAATCACTGCAGGTGGTGATTGCAACCATGAAATTAAAAGATGCTTACTCCTTGGAAGAAAAGTTATGACCAACCTAGATAGCATATTCAAAAGAAGAGACATTACTTTGCTGACTAAGGTCTGTCTAGTCAAGGCTATGGTTTTTCCTGTGGTCATGTATGGATGTGAGAGTTGGACTGTGAAGAAAGCTGAGCGCCGAAGAATTGATGCTTTTGAACTGTGGTGTTAGAGAAGACTCTTGAGAGTCCCTTGGACTGCAAGGAGATCCAACCAGTCCATTCTGAAGGAGATCAGCCCTGGGATTTCTTCGGAAGGAATGATGATAAAGCTGAAACTCCAGTACTTTGGCCATCTCATGCAAAGAGTTGACTTATTGGAAAGGACTCTGATGCTGGGAGGGATTGGGGGCAGGAGGAGAAGGGGACGACCGAGGATGAGATGGCTGGATGGCATCACAGACTCGATGGACATGAGTCTGAGTGAACTTCGGGAGTTGGTGATGGACAGGGAGGCCTAGCGTGCTGCGATTCATGGGGTCACAAAGAGTTGGACACCACTGAGCAACTGAACTGAACTGAGAGGTCTTAAAAAGAAAAAAAATAAGATAAAAAGTGTCATTGCCTGTTTATTCAGAGCCAGTGCAAAAAAAAAAAAAAAAAAAAAAACTGAATAGTTTGCTTCTGAGAAGTTAAGGACTAAATGTGATGCAAAATAGTACTACTTCTCTTAGCCTACACTTTTGGTAAGTAAGTTTTCTCCTTGGTGCTGTAAAACCTATAATATATGTCACACCTGTCATATTATGTATCTGTTTTATGCAAGTTTCCTTCAGAATTTTTTGGCGATCAGTAGGTATATTAAAATAGAAGTAGATATATTAAAAATGAAAATAGAAATTTGTACATGATCCTGTGTAGAGGGGTTCAAAATTCATATTGGAAAAAAAAGTTTCGTTTATTTCCTTGTTTGACCTCTTTGAATGCTTACAAGGTAAGATCCATCAGCTTAAATGATTCGGTAGGTGTTATTTATACTCACCCTGTGCATTTGTTTGTTAACCAAAGGTCTTTGAACAGTACTAGGTTAATGTAAGGCAAAACCACTACAATATTGTAAAGTAATTACCCTCCAATTAAAATAAATAAATTTTAAAAAATGAACAGTACTAGGAAGCGGTTCAAGATGCCAATGAGTTAATCTTCTGGAGTACTGTTATCTGTTCTAGTGAAATGGTCCTGTCATATCCTCATTGTTTTTTTTTTTTTTTTTTAATTTTTTTAAATTTTAAAATCTTTAATTCTTACATGCGTTCCAAGTGCCCTCTTATTATTTGTAGATGAAATTGTTTAAAGTTTCCTTCATGATGAGTAGATGTTGCTCTGACAAAATGAAATTGACAAAAAGCTAAAGCTTTACTTGATCCAGATTCTGTCACCAAATATGTTGTGATTCTGAGTCATCTTACAAATATGCTGCCCCTTGCTTACTTCCTCTTTCACAAAATGTTAACATTTCTCTTGATGTGGCTTTGAAATGATATGACTTAATGTACGTGAAGGCATTTTAAGGTAATGTTTAGTGAATGCTATATATCAAGCTTTATTAACATATTAATAACATACTTCATCTGATGACATGATTCTCTCTTTTTCCCTTAAGATATTTCAGTGATGGTTCTCAAAATCTTTGTGGGTCATATTTGCCCCCTGATAGTTCTCCAGCTTCTCCCTTCCATTCCTGAAGTTTTCCTATTAACTTATTAATAGGAAATTAACTTCTTTAACCTATTAACTCTGATATATTTCCGCCCATTTCTGTAATATGGTATCTGGTACCATATAATTTAGTTATTTATGCAAATTAATTTTATGGTGATTAACTTGATCAGACAAATATTAACTCTTTCCTCAAAGTTGCTGGGCTTCCCAGGTGGCACTAGTGGTAAAGAACCCACCTTCCAATGGGGGAGATGTAAGAGAGGCGGGTTTGATCCTTGGGTTGGGAAGATCTTCCGGAGGAGGGCATGGTAACCCACTCCAGTATTCTTGCCTGGAGAACCCCATGGACAGAGGAGCCATAGGGTTGCACAGAGTCAGATATGACTGAAGAGACTTAGCATGCAGGCAAAGTTGTTAGCCTCACTTACAATGAAGTTAGAATGTTTACAAATGGTGTTCTTAAATTATTTATTTGCAGAAAGATCTTAGACTCAAGGTTTATTTTGTAATTAGCTTGTGAAGCGTTTAAAGACAGACCATTACTTTCTTAATCTTTGTATCTCTTTGTTCCAAGCCATTTTCCAGAACCATTGAGAGAGAGAAGCACCCCTAAACTACGTATTTGGTGAAGAAGGGGTATGTCCTGTGAAGGGCTACAGGTTTGGAGACACAAGAATACCTAGAAAGTAACTTGTGAGGGGATTCACAATCCAAATATCCACAGAGAGTTCACCTGAAAGGTTGATAAAGAACCCAGAACCCAGAGATGGAGAACAGAGATTCCATAACATGGTGAACAGGTTCTAAAGGGAAGAATTAGCCAAGAGGAATCCCCTGAGGCTGAGGCTAGCCCCCGGATCCCTTTACAGAGTGCCCACAACCCTGCTCAAGGTTAAGGAGGGAGCTGTCTGAGCTGTCTTGAACATATTCATTTATTCAAGCAACATGCCTATTAAAAACCTATTCTGTCCCAGGAAAATTACTGGGTACTGAGTATAAGTGGGTGACCCAAGGGTCAGTGGTCCTGCCCTCATTAATATCCCATCTCATAGGGATTCAGAAAACAAATAAACAAGTTAATTAATTATCACAGATGATCATAAATACTGAGAAAGGAACAAGCTGGGTGTAGTGATAGAATATATTTGGGAGTAGTGATTTGACCTACATAGACCTGTAATACATAGACAGGTAATCAGCGGAGACAAGATCTGAGATGCTATTGGAAGCATTAGGAGGAACCATCCATACTAAATAATAGGGAAAGTGTGTTTCAGAAAATAACGTGTGAAAAGACTGTAAGAGCAGAAAAAAATCAGAAGCTCTTTACCACAAGTGATTTTTTTCCCTCCAGTAATGTCTAAAAAAGAAATGCAGTCTGTAGACAGGGATTTGGGGAGGAAAGAACACAGCCAAGGGCAGGGGATGTTTTGTGCTCCCAACTCTTCCAACCAAGCAAAGGTCCCGCCTCCACATTTCTTCCTGCAGGGATCAGAATTTGGTTATTTCTCTGGAAAGAATTTGCATTTAGGAAACTGAAACGAGTCCAGCATGGCTAAAACATAGAAAATGAGTAGTGTTGGATAGAGATGTGATGCAGTTGTGGGTCGGTGAACTCTGTGGGCACCATCACTACTTCACTCCCTGGAGCTTCCCATGTGCTTCTCTCTTACAGGGCTTGGGTGCTCGTGTCTTCATTCAATTCTGAGCTGCCGTAGATGCTTCCAAGGACTTCTTTTTTTACCCTTCTTCTTAGCCAGGCTAGGTTTCTGTTGCTTACCATCCCAGAACCTTTACTGATACAGACACTTCTCTATCTTTATCTTGTTTTCTTTCTTGCCTGCTTGGCATCATTCAACATATTTCCTGGAGGAGTATGGTCTCTAGGCTGACGTGATTCTGTATTCTCCTGGATTCTGTATTCTCTCTGTGCTTCTTCAGTATATATGTGTGTATATTTATATATATATATATATATATTTTTTACTGTCTTTGCCTTGTTCACATCCTAAGCCTGAATTCTCTATTTTCTCTTTTCAGTCATTCCCAGTGGTTAAGAGCATGGGCTCTGAAGCCAAAGTGCATTGGTCCAAATTCCAGACTTGTTCATTGCTATCTGTGTGACCTTAGGAAAGTTACTTAAACATTCTGTACTTCAGTTTATTTATCATATATTATAAAACTTACTTTATAGGGCTATTCAGGGAATTAATTACCTATAAAGCACATTGAAAACAGTTTTTTCATCATATGTACTCAATACTTATCATTTTTGCTATAGTTGCTACTAACCATCTATTCTCATGACCCTATATGCTGGTGACTCTTAACTTTATATCTTTAGTCCCAGCTACCAACCATAGTAATTCATAAAATTTTATGAGACAAACTAACTCTGAACTTTTGGTCCCTGACACACTCAACTTTTTTCTCCCAATTTTCTGTTTCTTAGCAAGTGTTTTCCATTTGTGTAAGTCAGAAAACCTGGAATCATCTGTAGTGTTACTCTTTTTCTATGGGTCACTTTCAATCCATCATCAAATTCTGTCATTTTTATTTTGAAAATACAGATCAGACACTTCCACTCCTCAACCTCCTTTACATCTGAAATACGACAATTTTCAGTCCAAGTCACCATCATATCTTGTCTAGACTCCTGCAATATCTTCCTTACTGCTTTTCTCTTCTTTATCCTACCCCCTTGATCAAACCCTTTACTGCCAAATACAGTGTTTTAAAAGCACAGGTCATATCAGTCTCCTACTTAAACAATCAGTGGCTTCCTACTATACTCAGAAAAAAATCTAGCCTACGAGACTTTATGTGACCTGCTCCATGCCCACCTGGGGATGGCCTCATCTTATGAACCCCTCTCTCCTTCAACCTCAATCATGTTAACCTCCCCTTTCTTAGGACTTTCGCTCTTGCTGTTTCTTCGACTGGGGACAACTCTTTCTTTGCTCTTTTCATGAATGATCCTTTCCTTAGGGCTTACATAAAACACCTAGAGTTAGTAAAGACCTTTTGTATCAGTTAGTGGAGTAGGACGGAGAAGGCAATGGCAGCCCACTCCAGTACTCTTGCCTGGAAAATCCCATGGGCGGAGGAGCCTGGTAGGCTGCAGTCCATGGGGTCGTGAAGAGTCGGACACGACTGAGCGACTTCACTTTCACTTTTCACTTTCATGCACTGCAGAAGGAAATGGCAATTCACTCCAGAAGGCGGAGCCTGGTGGGCTGCCATCTATGGGGTCGCACAGAGTCGGATACGACTGAAGCGACTTAGCAGCAGCAGCAGCAGTGGAGTAGGAAATGGCCATCCACTCTAGTATTCTTGCCTGGAAAATCCCATGGGCGGAGGAGCCTGGTAGGCTGCAGTCCATGGGGTCACAAAGAGTTGGACATGACTGAGTGACTGAGCATGCATGCATGTATCAGTTAGGGCCCTTCATGGAAACAAAATTCAGAGAGTGAGACAGAGGGTGGATTTTAAAGTATTGGTTCATGGGATTGTGGGACTGGTAAGTCAGAAATCTACAGGCAGGCTGGTAGGCTGGAAACTCTGTTATAGTCTTGAGGCAGAATTCCTTCTTCTCTGGAACCCCCTAGATTTTGTTCTTGAGTACTTCAGTTGATTGAGTGATGCTAACCAGATTATCAAAGGTCATCCATTTTAAAGTCAACTGACTGTAGATGTTAATCACACCTACAAAAATAGCTTCACAGCAACATCTAGACTGGTGTTTGAGGAAACAATCAGGCACCAAGGCCTAATCCAGTCAACAAACAAAAATTAACCATCACACTTTCCAGGTCCCCTGTGCCCACATACGAGTCTCACTCACAGAATTCTGTCTGTCTCCTTCAAGAAAAATACCACAATTTGCCGTTAATTTTTTTTTACCTTTCTTATTAACTACATCCTTCTTACACCAAACTCTAGTGTTGAAAACAATTCTCTTTTATTCATAAATACATATCCAATATTAGCAAAGTACCTGGCATATAGTGAGTATTCAGTAAATGATCAGTGCTTCATACATGTTTATGGAAAATATTCATAACTGGGAGGAGCTTGAGATGAGAAGTTTTGACTCAATCTCCTAAAATTCGATGGGAGTTGAAATGTCATAAATTAAGCATAATTCATTAGAATGTGCATAGTTAAGGAAATTATTGATTCTGTCTCATTTTCTTTTGACATTCCTTTGTAGTTCTCTCAAGCTAAATTATTCAGCACAGATTTCTGAGGATATATAGTCTAACACACTCAACTCAAATGTAGCATTGAAAGACAAAGTTTGGCAACGTTTTATTTTAATGAAGATTTGAATGCCTGCCAAGATCACTGGAATAATTGCCATTTGGGTTTATATTAATGAACACATTGAAGTGGAATTGTGAAAAATGGAAAAAGATCTGACTTTATGGGGTAGCTTAACCACTAGCAACTTGCAGTGATGAATGGTGCCCTGGATTTGTTGTTAGTTTTAGCCACAAGACACCCAAAGTTGCATGGCAGGCTCTTTAAGAAACATGTACTGAATTTGAAAAAAATTATTTATTGGGCTCCCAGTGATTTATTGTATGAATTAGTTAGTTCATCCAAAAAGATGAGAAGGAGTAATACTGTTAGAGTTGATCCACATAGCATCTTACCACCACCCTGTGCTTGGGTTCTGGGTCATGAAGACCGGGTTTCTTGTACAACAAATAGTATTCATAAACCCTTAGAAGAAGCAGCTCCTGAACTTGCTGTGTATTCATTTCTGACACTGTGCTAAGTGAAGTAGCAAGCCTTGACACACTCAGAAGACAGACTATTATTTTAAAAAATTCTTGATGCCTCAAGGGATATGTGAGTTTGAGGTCAGAAGACACATGACTCCCAGACTAAAAAACTTTATCTCAGGAGAATTAATTAAACTAACTTGAGAAATCTGCAGGATTCTCTAGAAAAATTCAGTAGAATATTTTATTGATTTTTGCAGATTACTGGTTGTTCCTCTAAACCAAATTCTCCCTCTATCCACATACACTGCTATCCAGGTAGAGATGACATTTCTTGGCTTCCTCTGGCAGTTTATGTGGCTACTGAGCCCAGGGGATGTAAATGAGAGTGACACACATACACACATTTATACACACATATATCTTTTTTGTTACATCTAACTTGGCACAATCGCCTTCCCCTGTCTATGGCTCTTTCATCTTCCCTCAGGATAATAACATGAAAATGGCCTAGCTTGCGCAATGCAGATGGGGCCAGTAGCCCAGCCAAGGGATGCAGGGCAACGTGCTGGAAGGAACCTGGATTTCTGAATGTCCTGATGGAAGGTAATTTCCCCATCAGCCTGGACCAGCCCTCCTGTGACTTGAGAGAAAAATAAAATTTGATGTTGCTTACAAGATTGTTGTGGGAAAAAAAATCTGGAAGACTTTAGAAGTGCTTCTAGGAAATATTTGCTTTCTATGAGAGTTGCTCTTATGCAAGTTGTTTTTTAAAATTACGTGCATCTCTAGGTTGCATTTTATGTTTAAAACATTACAGTTCATGTTACATCATTTTATTTTTCACAAAATCTCAGTCAGGGTGTCATTAGGAGAAATACTATGTCAGTTTCTCCAATAATTCAAAACACAGAGTAAAATCAAACAAAAACAAAGTGCACTATTTCCCAGTGTGTCCTTAGGGCAAGGTGCGGGCAAAGACACCTTAAGGAAGAGCTTCTAGGCAGTACCATGATTCAGAGAGACAGCATGATGACAGTGGTGCTAATGATAATAATAACAACGATATAATAATAATGATGATAGTAATGATCATAAACCTGCTTTTGGATTGTCATCACGTGACAGGTTCTATCTCTCTGTGTTACTTCCATTATCTGTGAGATAATGTTTCTCCAGTTTTGCCGATGACATAAGTGAAGCCCAGAGAGGTCAAGTATCTTGCCCAGTGGCAACCAGAACTGGAGTCTAGTCACACTGACATTTTACTCCAGAATATGTGCAGTTTTGTGCAGAGATGAGTTACCGCTGCAGGACTGAGAGTGCTGTCCTTAGAGAACTTTGCTTGCAAGGTTGACCAGGAGACTGGGAGACCACATGGTCATGCAGGTGAAAGATGGCAGCTGTGTGTGTGAAGAAACAAAAGTGTAGAAGAGAAGGAAGGGGGAGATATGAGAGATATGAAGACTGGACAACTGACTCAACGTGGAGATGAGTCAGAGGCAGGAGGTTCTAAGGGAAGAGTTCAGAAAGATATTTGAGTTTCTAGGTGACCAGACCAATGGAGAGAACATTTATTGAGAAAAGAGGTTTAGGAGGCAAAGATCAGTTAAATATCTTGCATATGTATATCACTTAATGAAAACAAATACTATTATTTAGATATTATACGATGATACAGAATGAACTTTATCTGTGATTAAGGTCTAATACTTTAATTCCAAAATCAATTACTGAGTGGTACCATGAGCCAGATGCCTGGAATTATGAGTGGAGAATATTGAGGTGCATCAAACTCAGGACATGGTCTTTAGGAAGCTCATAGATTAAACAGAAATAAGAGTCTTAAGTCTACTTTTTATTTCTTTTTTTCTCAAGTTTTTATTTTTGTTTGTTTGTTTATTTACTTTCATAGAGGGAGAGGGGGAGAGGGGGAATGCTGGGTAGACTTGTTATGGTTCTTCAAGGGTAAATCCCTCTTTGGAACAAGGATGGAATATCATGCATTCCTTAAACTGCTGCCTTCCCTATGGGGACTCCTAAGCAAACAAAGAGGAGCCTGAGAGTTGGAAAATCAACCCACTAGACTTAACCCAAAACAGTGAACTCCTGGTCAACATGAATATAATGGTTACTTGAAAATAAAATAAAGCGTTCATGATTAATTATTCATTGTCAGCTAAAAATAATTAATCTTTAGGATATATGTCAAAAGAATCTACCCCTGCTTCTGCCACACCCACATAAATACATGCCTATAAAAATTATCTAGAAGAATAAAGAAGAATATTAAGAGTAGTTACCCCAGCAAGGGGGAATGGAGAGCTGATTGTAGATAGGACAGTTACATATTTCAATGTACACCCTGTTTGCATGACATCTTATTAGGTTAAGATAGAAAAGAAACAAACCAGGAAGCATCCAATTGCCCAAGTATATATGTCACATAAATGCATGTTTAGTGCAATATACTTTGAGATGATATCACAGGTCTACCTTATGAATTTTAGTTACCCTAGTACTTAGAAGAATGAGAGGAAAATACTAAAGGACTTTAATGTCTATTTTTCACATTCTAAATGAAAGGGATTATGCAGAACATTTCTCATCATCTCATTTACACCAGTATTAATGTCCTGAATCTTCAAATTAAAATTTGATACCCTGAAAGGCTTAACTATCTGCTCATGGTGAGAAATGGCAGTTGAAAGGTTTGAGCCCAGAAGAGCACATGGACCATGCTAGACTTGGGAGTCAGAAGGGCAGCCATGTTTATCTGCTCAGACCTGTAGACAACCTTCTCCTCAGAAAGCTCTGCTTCTTGGAAGTCTGACAGAAAACTCTGCTACGGCATAGGAAATAACATTTCCACTGTTCTTATACCTTGAATCTAAAATACATGAGTAATACTTTGCACTTAAGGAAGAGCTTTATCTGACTCTTTCAAGAGCTGTACAAAACCAATTATTACCCACCTCCCTTCATGATTGGAAGGGAAGATCTTAATCCCTAATTTGCTGACGGGGAAATAGAATCTTCCAGGGATGAAGTGATTTGCTGAAGGTCACACAATCAGTCTATAAAAGCCTCAAGAATAACTCCGAGGGCTTGTGACAAAAGAGAAATTGCCTTATACAATTAGCAGCTTATTTTTCTACCCTAATCACCGGATTCCACTCTTTTCCAGGCATGTACAAATCTCCCAGCTTCTCCCTCTCCACCATAAGTGGGATTTAGAGCTTTTAATGTACATGTTCTTTGTCAAAAATGTAGATCTCTATAATTTCACCCTCAGTTCCCTTAATCTATTTTTAAAGTGCAGAAGTTCTCAAATCCTTCGAGAAGGGTGGGGATGCCCCATCAAAGAATTCTCCTCTCCTGCTGGTTCCTTTGGCTATTACATCAAATCTTTTGTAGAAGTCAGGAAGAAAGGCTAGTTCTACTTTTGGTAAAATACGTAAGATGTCTGGATTGCAGGCATAATATTTAGGGTGGGATTAACTGTTCTTGAAAGTTACTTCAGACTGAATTCAGCCATTTTAACCCATAGCAGTTTCTTTCCTCACAAACACCACCGTGATAGACATCATGCAAGTGTGACTCCCTACAAATCATGCCCTTTTTAATCCCTTTGCCTTGAGTTTTGGGATATGCAAGGGTGATGGGAGATATTAGGTCCACTATCATGTTACTTTAAATAAGACTCTGATTTAGTAGAGTAGAGAGACTCTCTCTTGCTGGCTTTGAAGAAGTTAGCTTTCATGTTATGAAAGTCTCTGGTAGGGCCATTGGTAAGGGACTACACACAGCTGCTAGGACAGTGGTCGCTAACCTTTTTGGCATCAGGGATTGGTTTCATAGAAGACAATTTTTCCACAGAGCAGGGTGGAGGGGATGGTTTCAGGATGATTCTCAAAAGAGGTGAGTAACCTAGATCCCTTGCATGTGAAGTTCATAGTAAGGTTTGAGCTCCTATGGGAAAAATCTCAGGCAGTAATGTGAGTGAGTGATGGGAAGTGGCTGTAAATACAGATGAAACTTCACTCACCTGCCCACAACTCACCTCCGACTGTTTAGTCCAGATCCTAATGGACTGGTACCATTCCATGGCCCAGGGTCACAGACCCCTGTCCTAGGAGATGAGTGGTCCAAGGTTGACAGCTAGCACAAGAGTGAGGACCTCAGAAATATAATCACAAGGAAACGAGCTCTGCCAACAACCATATGAGCTTAGATGAGGGCTCTTAAATCCAGAAACAACTGTAGCTTTACCAATAATTGAATTATAGCCTTATGAGGTCTCAAGCAGAGGACCCAATTAAGTCATTTTTGGACTCCTGACCTTCAAAACTGTGAGATAATGAATGCGCATTTCTTTAAGTCACTAAGTGTGTGGTAATTTATTACACACAATAGAAAACTAATATAGACATCTTGTACTTTTAGATATAAAGAATATTAACACAACATTTTTAGGGAAGAATGACATTTACAAGTATTAAAGTCATACCTCAAAGATGTATTTGAATTTAAAGGATACTTTGACCTATTAAAATTTAAAATAGTGAGAGAAAAGGAAGCAGGGAAAGACTTGGAACAGGAAGTAGCCCGGTGTCCAAAACATATTGTCTAACTAGTTGCAAATATCTTTCATCCTGTGCCTTGAAAAATGGGAAGAATATGCTGTAAATTATTAATTAATGAGAGGAAATGTCCAAAAGGCATAGCCATATGAAAAATTAATGCTCAGAACACCATTCATTATTACCTAGTATTGACTGAAATTATGCTTGATTTTGAAAGAGAACAGCAAAACAAGTTTATGAGTTATGTATACAGATTCTTGTCTGACCTTCTAGGTCAGTTTTTTTCAAATGCAACTTTTTGTTAGCAGTCTATTAAAATGGGATTTTTAAAAAAATTAAGACTTAAAAAAAAAGATTAGTAAGCATCAGCCAAGATTTATCTGAATCAGAGTCATCTGAGGTAAGATCACTTACACGCACCATCCCACACACCAAAGGCTTAAGAGTCCAAGTAGTCAGTTTAACTATTAATATTTGCCATTATCATGCTCATCACAAAGAGGTCAATTCAGTGTGTGTTATAAGCAACTTTATGGCTACGATTTTATACATCTTGTTCAGTGGTTCTCAAACTTGGCTGCACATTATAATTACCTGGAGAGCTTTATAAATTTTGATGCTCAAGCTTCTTCTGGGAGCAATTATATCAGAATCACCAAGCATAGTACCATTTATTTGTAGTTTTTAAAGTTCCCTAGATGATTGTAATGTGAAGTTGCTGATGTATAGTTAACACCTTGCATCTTTCCACATACTTTTAAATTTATAATTATGTAGCTCAAAACCCAAAACACTGGTGGGGGATATGTGGGTTAACCATGACTGCCTCACTTTGATGGAACATAAAACTGAAGTTGACTGTTTAGGGCCACACTATAATAATTCTTTTTTTGCTGAACTTCATGTTTACTATCTTAATTTATTTAACAAAACCCTCCAAAACTTCAAAACAAGGCATAGTCCATGTAATGAAGTTATATTATCCCAATTTGTAAAAACAAGGACAGAGAAAGCACGGATTCAAAGGGATCTCCCTAAACAAATAAGATATGGACCTGAATCTGAGTGACACCAATGTTTCTGATGTTTGAGCTGTATTAGTGATTCTCAATGTGTGGTCCCCAGACAAGCAGCATCAGCATTGCTTTGAAAGACATGAGAAAGGCAAATTCTCCACTCCAATCGCAGACCAACTAAATCATAATCTTTCTAACTGAGGTCCAGCAATCTGTTTTAATAAATCCTTTATGTGATTCCTAGGCACAGTAAAGACTGAGAAACACTGTACTGTATTTTTCATTTCTGTTAGTAGCCTACTTTTGAAGAGCCAGTTTAACATGTGGTAAGAGAAATTAAAATGTGGGGATAAGATATGGTGAGGGGCTAAGGAATTCTCTCTATCTTTACTCCAATTTTCCATTTATATTAACAATATATTTTGGAGAAATGCTATCAGATATATAGGGCTGGGAAAAGCTTGGGGGGGCACTCACGATGTTTACTTTCAGGGATGTTCAACTACTTTCATATAAATACAACTGTTTTAAGATGTTGATGAATAGTTTATCCTTTTAATCAAAATATAACAGTTTTAAAGGTTTCATTAAAAGTGAGTATCTTGGGTCTTTATCCTACTATTCTACACACACTGAGGATGGGAGGCTGACCCCCTCAACACCAGGCTCCTCACCTGGACTGAGGATGGCAGGCACTGCATTGGCGTCCTGGGGGTGAGAGCCTGATTCTAAGAAAGAATGTGTGAGAGCGAGGGGTAGAGATAGGGACAGGCTTGCAGACAGAGGGAGACATCTGTCTCTTGGACCAACCAGGCAAAGCCCATTCCTCACCGTCTGATCCCAGCCTAGGCTGGCTCCAGAGGCCAAGGCTCTCACCACACTTGTTTGCACCATTGTCTTCAGTCTGGGTCCCTGCCCACCCCACCATGAGTTCCTTGAGGACCGCTTTCCCTCATGAAATGTTCCTGTGGGCACGAAGTCTGGAAAGCACTGGTCTGGGAGTCTGGTGCCCCACAGGTGCTCAGAACATGTTTACCATCTTATGAGTGATGATAAGGTTAAAGACAGCATGGTCTCAGGATAAGTTGAGATAATCTGCTGTGAAGGACAGTACACAAAGGTATCAGTAGCTGCAGAAGGACTTGTGATAAGACTGTATATTTCTGCCTCCCAACTCCACATATTGCTGAAGCAATATGTGAACCGTGAACTTCCAGATGTTCAAGCTGGTTTTAGAAAAGGCAGAGGAACCAGAGATCAAATTGCCAACATCCACTGGATCATCAAAAAAGCAGCAGAGTTCCAGAAAAACATCTATTTCTGCTTTATTGCCAAAGGCTTTTATGTTGAAGCCTTTGACTGTGTGGATCACAATAAACTGTAGAAAATTCTGAAAGAGATGGGAATACCAGACCACCTGAACTGACTCTTGAGAAACGTATATGCAGGTCAGGAAGCAACAGTTAGAACTGGGCATGGAACAACAGACTGGTTCCAAATAGGAAAAGGAGTATGTCAAGGCTGTATATTGTCACCCTGCTTATTTAACTTATATGCAGAGTACATCATGAGAAACGCTGGGCTGGAAGAAGCACAAGCTGGAATCAAGACTGTCGGGAGAAATATCAATAGTCTCAGATATGCAGACGACACCAACCTTATGGCAGAAAGTGAAGAGGAACTAAAAAGCCGCTTGATGAAAGTGAAAGAGGAGAGTGAAAAAGTTGGCTTAGGAGGCGGTCCTAAGATGGCAGAGGAATAGGAGGGGGAGACCACTTTGTCCCCACAAGTTCATCGAAAGAACATTTAAATGTTGAGTAAATTCCACAAAACAACTTCTGAATGCCAGCGGAGGACATCAGGTACCCAGAAAAGCAGCCCAATGTCTTCAAAAGGAGGTAGGAAAAAAATACAAAAGACAAAAAAAGAAACAAAAGAGATAGGGATGGAGCTCCTTCCCAGGAAGGGAGTCTTAAAAAGAGAGAAGTTTCCAAACACCAAGAAACACTCTCACTGCCGAGTCTGTGGCGAGCCTGGGAAGCACAGAGGGCAACGTAACAGGGAGGAAAAATAAATAAATAATTAAAACCCACAGATTATGAGCCCAATGGTAACTCCCGCAGCGGAGAAGCACCACAGACGCCTGCACCTGCCACTAGCAAGCGGGGGCTGGGCAGGGAGGCGCAGGCTGCATTGCTTAGAGTAAGGACCTGGCCTGAATGCCCCGAGGGCAATCTGAGTGAACTAACTTGGGCTGGCAAAACAGACTGTGGGACAGCTACCACGTGAAAAGCCCTAAGATACCACCAGGCCTGTGCGCAGAACAAGGACTGAACAGAACTAGCCGGCTGCAGACCATCCCCCTCCGGTCAAAGGCAGCCAGAGCCGGAAGGGGGCAATCGCAGCCCCAGAGAGACATTATCTACCGAACTGCAAGCAGGCTTCTTTGCTAACTAAGACTTCTTGGGGTTCTGGACAGTCAACACCCGCCTGAGAAGGTGCGCCAGCTGTACACCCAGAAAACCGACCAACATGGACCGGGAAGGCGATAAGTCGCAGCCACTGCACTCACCAAACACCTCATCACCTGAGCTGCTCAGACCTGGGAAGGGCACAAAACGTGGGCCCAACCGAGTCTGCGCCTCTGAGAACTACCCAAGTGCCTTAACTGGAGCGGCTTAGACCTGGGAGGTGCATGCAGCCCAGGGCTGGCCTCGGACGGTTCCTGGCAGAGCAACCTAGAGCCTGAGCTGTGTGGGCAGGGAGGGCACACGCACCGAGAGCTGGGGCAGGCCCAGTGTGCCCGAGACACTGTGAGCACACGCCAGTGTCATTTGTTTGCAGTGTCCCTCCTTCCCCACAGTGCAACTGAACAAGTGAGCCTAAAAAAAAGTGTCCACCACCGCCCTCTTTGTGTCAGGGCAGAAATCAGACACTGAAGAGACCAGCAAACAGAAGAAGCTAAAACAGAGGGAACCGCCTTGGAAGTGACAGGTGCAATAGATTAAAACCCTGTCGTTGGTACCAACTACATAGGAAGGGGCCTATAGATCTCGAGAAATATAAGCCGGACCAAGGAACTACTCGAAAATGAACTGACCCCACAATACCCATAACAACACCAGAGAAAGTCCTAGATATATTTTTACTATGTTTACAATCATTCTTTTTTTTTAATTCTTTTAAAATTTTAAGTCCTCTATTACTCCTTTACTTTACTTTTCACTTTTATAACCTACTATTACTTTGAAAAAAAAAAAAAGACTGTATTTTTTAAAGCAAACTTCATATATATATATTTAATAATTTTGTGACTTTGTTTTTTTTTTTTCTTCTTTTCTTTAATATTGTATTTTTGAAATTCCAACTACTCTAGATTTTTAATCTTTGCTTTTTGGTATTTGTTATCAATTTTGTACCTTTAAGAACCCAATCTTCAGTACCCATTTTCACTTGGGAGCAAGATTACTGGCTTGACTGCTCTCTCCCCCTTTGGACTCTCCTTTTCCTCCACCAGGTCACCTCTGTCTCCTCCCTACCCGCTCTCTTCTCTACCCAACTCTGTGAATCTCTGTGTGTTCCAGATGGTTGAGAACACTTAGGGAACTGATTACTGGCTGGATCTGTCTCTCTCCTTTTCATTCCCCCCTTTTATCCTCCTAGCCACCTCTGTCTCCTTCCTCCCTTTTCTCTTCTCTGTATAACTCCGTGAACAACTCTGAGCAGTCCAGTTGAGTGCACATAAGGAAGTGATTACTGGCTAGCTTGCTCTCTCCTCTGTTGATTCCATCTCATCTCATTTGGGTCACCTCTAACTCCTTCCTCCCTCTTCTCTCCATGTAATTCTGTGAACCTCTCTGGGTGTCCCTCACTGTGGAGAAACTTTTCATCTTTAACCTAGATGTTTTATCATTGGTGCTGTATAGAAGGAGAAGTCTTGAGACTACTGTAAAAATAAGACTGAAAACCAGAAGCAGGAGGCTTAAGTCCAAATCCTGAGACTACCAGAGAACTCCTGACTCCAGGGAACATTAATTGACAGGAGCTCATCAAACGCCTCCATACCTACACTGAAACCAAGCACCACCCAAGGGCCAACAAGTTCCAGAGCAAGACACACCATGCAAATTCTCCAGCAACACAGGAACACATCCCTGAGCTTCAATATACAGGCTGCCCAAAGTCACTCCAAAACCATTGACATCTCATTAACTCATTACTGGACACTTCATTGCACTCCAGAGAGAAGAAATCCAGCTCCACCCATCAGAACACTGACACAAGCTTCCCTAACCAAGAAACCTTGACAAGTCACCTGTACAACCCCACCCACAGCGAGGAAACTCCACAATAAAGAGAACTCCACAAGCTGCCAGAATACAGAGAGGCCACCCCAAACTCAGCAATATAAACAAGATGAAAGGCAGAGGAATACCCAGCAGGTAAAGGAACAGGATAAATGCCCACCAAACCAAACAAAAGAGGAAGAGATAGAGAATCTACCTGATAAAGAATTCCAAATAATGATAGTGAAAATGATCCAAAATCTTGAAATCAAATTGGAATCACAGATAAATAGCCTGGAGACAAGGATTGAGAAGATGCAAGAAAGGTTTAACAAGGACCTAGAAGAAATAAAAGAGTCGGTAATATAATGAATAGTGCAATAAATGAGATAAAAAACACTCTGAAGGCAACAAATAGTAGAATAATAGAGGCAGAAGATAGGATTAGTGAAGTAGAAGATAGAATGGTAGAAATAAATGAATCAGAGAGGAAAAAAGAAAAACGAATTAAAAGAAATAAGAACAATCTCAGAGACCTCCAGGACAGTGTTAAATGCCCCAACATTCGAATCATAGGAGTCCCAGAAGAAGAAGACAAAAAGAAAGATCATGAGAAAATACTTGAGGAGATAATGGTTGAAAACTTCCCTAAAATGGGGAAGGAAATAATCACCCAAGTCCAAGAAATCCAGAGAGTCCCAAACAGGATAAACCCAAGGTGAAACACTGCAAGACACATATTAATCAAATTAACAAAGAACAAATATTAAAAGCAGTAAGGGGAAAACAACAAATAACGCACAAGGGGATTCCCATAAGGATAGTAGCTGATCTTTCAATAGTAACTCTTCAGGCCAGGAAGGAATGGCAAGACATACTTAAAGTGATGAAAGAAAATAACCTACAGCCCAGATTACTGTACCCAGCAAGGATCTTATTCAAATATGAAGGAGAAATCAAAAGCTTTACAGACAAGCAAAAGCTAAGAGAATTCAGCACCACCAAACCAGCTCTCCAACAAATGCTAAAGGATATCCTCTAGACAGGAAACATAGAAAGGGTGTATAAACTCGAATCCAAAACAATAAAGTAAATGGCAACGGGACCATACTTATCAATAATTACTTTAAACTTAAATGGGTTGAATGCCCCAACGAAAAGACAAAGACTGGCTGAATCGATACAAAAACAAGACCCCTATATATGCTGTCTACAAGAGACCCACTTCAAAACAGGGGACACATGCAGACTGAAAGTGAAGGGCTGGAAAAAGATATTCCACACAAATAGAGACCAAAAGAAAGAAGGAGTGGCAATACTCATACCAGATAAAATAGACTTTAAAACAAAGGCTCTGAAAAGAGACAAAGAAGGCCACTACATAATGATCAAAGGATCAATCCAAGAAGAAGATATAACCGATATAAATATATATGCACTCAACATAGGAGCACAGCAATATGTAAGACGAATGCTAACAAGTATGAAAGGGGAAATTAACAATAACACAATAATAGTGGGAGACTTTAATACCCTACTCACACCTATGAATAGATCAACTAAACAGAAAATTAGCAAGGAAACACAAACTCTAAATGATACAATAGACCTAATTGGTATCTATAGGACATTTCACCCCAAAACAATGAATTTCACCTGTTTCTCAAGCACACACAGAACCTTCTCCAGGATAGATCACATCCTGGGCCATAAATCTAGCCTTGATAAATTCAAAAAAATTGAAATCACTCCAAGCATCTTTTCTGACCACAATGCAGTAAGATTAGATCTCAATTACAGGAGAAAGACTATTAAAAATTCCAACATATGGAGGCTGAAAGACACGCTGCTGAATAACCAACAAATCAAAGAAGAAATCAAAAAAGAAATCAAAATATGCATAGAAATGAATGAAAATGAAAACACAACAACCCAAAACCTGTGGGACACTGTAAAAGCAGTGCCAAGGGTAAAGTTCATAGCAATACAGGCATACCTCAAGAAACAAGAAAAAAGTCAAATAAATAACCTAACTCTACACCTAAAGCAACTAGAAAAGGAAGAAATGAAGAATCCCAGGGTTAGCAGAAGGAAAGAAATCTTAAAAATTAGGGCAGAAATAAATGCAAAAGAAACAAAAGAGACCATAACAAAAATCAACAAAGGCAAAAGCTGGTTCTTTGAAAGGATAAATAAAATTGTCAAACCATTAGCCAGACTCATCAAGAAACAAAGGGAGAAAAATCAAATCAATAAAATTAGAAATGAAAATGGAGAGATCACAACAGACAACACAGAAATACAAAGGATCACAAGAGACTACTATCAGCAATTATATGCCAATAAAATGGACAACGTGGAAGAAATGGACAAATTCTTAGAAAAGTACAACTTTCCAAAACTGAACCAGGAAGAAATAGAAAATCTTAACAAACCCATCACAAGCACAGAAATTGAAAGTGTAATCAGAAATCTCCCAGCAAACAAAAGCCCAGGTCCAGATGGCTTCACAGCTGAATTCTTCCAAAAATTTAGAGAAGAGCTATCACCTATCTTACTCAAACTCTTCTAGAAAATTGCAGAGGAAGGTAAACTCCCAAACTCATTCTATGAGGCCACCATCACCCTAATATAAAAATCTGACAAAGATGCCACAAAAAAAGATAACTACAGGCCAATATCACTGATGAACATAGATGCAAAAATCCTTAACAAAATTCTAGCAATCAGAATCCAACAACACATTAAAAAGATCATACACCATGACCAAGTGGGCTTTATCCCAGGGATGCAAGGATTCTTCAATATCCACAAATCAATCAGTATAATAAATCACATTAACAAATTGAAAAATAAAAGCCATATGATTATCTCAATAGATGCAGAGAAAGCCTTTGACAAAATTCAACATCCATTTATGATAAAAACTCCCCAGAAAGCAGGAATAGAAGGAACATACCTCAACATAATACAAGCTATATATGACAAACCCACAGCAAAAATTATCCTCAATGGTGAAAAATTAAAAGCATTTCCCCTAAAGTCAGGAACAAGACAAGGCTGCCCACTTTCACCACTACTATTCAACATAGTTTTGGAAGTTTTGGTCACAGCAATCAGAACAGAAAAAGAAATAAAAGGAATCCAAATTGGAAAAGAAGAAGTAAAACTTTTACTGTTTGCAGATGACAAGATCCTCTACATAGAAAACCCTAAAGACTCCATCAGAAAATTACTAGAGCTAATCAATGAATATAGTAAAGTTGCAGGGTATAAAATCAACACACAGAAAACCCTGGCATTCCTATACACTAATAATGAGAAAATAGAAAGAGAAATTAATGAAACAATCACATTCACCACTGTGACAAAAAGAATAAAATACTTAGGAATATATCTACCCAAAGAAACTAAAGACCTATATATACAAAACTATAAAACACTGGTGAAAGAAATCAAAGAGGACACTAATAGATGGAGAAATATACCATATTTGTGGATTGGAAGAATCAATATAGTGAAAATGAGGATACTACCCAAAGCAATCTATAGATTCAACACAATCCCTAACAAGCTACCAATGATATTTTTTCTCAGAGCTAGAACAAATAATTTCACAATTTGTACAGAAATACAAAAAAACCTCGAATAGCCAAAGCAATCTTGAGAAAGAAGAATGGAACTGGAGGAATCAACCTGCCTGACTTCAGGCTCTACTACAAAGCCACAGTCATCAAGACAGTATAGTACTGGCACAAAGACAGAAACATAGATCAATGGAACAAAATAGAAAGCCCAGAGATAAATCCATGCACCTATGGACACCTTATCTTTGACAAAGGAGGCAAGAATATACAATGGATTAAAGACACTCTCTTTAACAAGTGGTGCTGGGAAAACTGATCAACCACTTGTAAAAGAATGAAACTAGAACACTTTCTAACACCATACACAAAAATAAACTCAAAATGGATTAAAGATCTAAATGTAAGACCAGAAACTACAAAACTCCTAGAGGAGAACATAGGCAAAACACTCTCTGACATAAATCTTAGCAGGATCCTCTATGACCCACCTCCCAGAATATTGGAAATAAAAGCAAAAATAAGCAAATGGGACTTAATTAAACTTAAAAGCTTCTGCACAACAAAGGGAACTATAAGCAAGGTGAAAAGACAGCCTTCAGAAAGGGAGAAAATAATAGCAAATGAAGCAACTGACAAACAACTAATCTCAAATATATACAAGCAACTCCTGCAGCTCAATTCCAGAAAAATAAATGACCCAATCAAAAAATGGGCCAAAGAACTAAATAGACATTTCTCCAAAGAAGACATATAGATGGCTAACAAACACATGAAAAGATGCTCAACATCACTCATTATCAGAGAAATGCAAATCAAAATCACAATGAGGTACCCTTTCACGCCAGTCAGAATGGCTGCAATCCAAAATCTACAAGCAATAAATGCTGGAGAGTGTGTGGAGAAAAGGGAATCCTCTTACACTGTTGGTGGGAATGAAAACTAGTACAACCACTATGGAGAACAGTGTGGAGATTTCCTTAAAAAACTGGAGATAGAACTGCCTTATGACCCAGCAACCCCACTGTTGGGCATACACACC
Organism: Capra hircus; assembly: GCF_001704415.2. Lineage (NCBI taxonomy): Eukaryota > Metazoa > Chordata > Mammalia > Artiodactyla > Bovidae > Capra > Capra hircus. Next base: position 40,818,546 of record NC_030813.1, read on the forward strand.
GAGGAAACCAGAATTGAAAGAGACACATGTACCCCAATGTTCATTGCAGCACTGTTTATAATAGCCAGGACATGGAAGCAACCTAGAAATCCATCAGCAGATGAATGGATAAGAAAGCTGCGGTACATATACACAATGGAGTATTACTCAGCCATTAAAAAGAATACATTTGAATCAGTTCTGATGAGATGGATGAAACTGGAGCGGATTATACAGAGTGAAGTAAGCCAGAAAGAAAAACACCAATACAGTATACTAACGCATATATATGGAATTTAGAAAGATAGTAACGATAACCCTGTAAGCAAGATTGCAAAAGAGACCCAGATGTATAGAACAGTCTTTTGGACTCTATGGGAGAGGGAGAAGGTGGGATTATTTGGGAGAATGGCATTGAAACATGTATAATATCATATATGAAATGAATCGCCAGTCTAGGTTTGATGCATGATACTGGATGCTTGGGGCTGGTGCACTGAGACGACCCAGAGGGATGGTATGGGGAGGGAGGAGGGAGGGAGGTTCAGGATGGGGAACATGTGTATACCTGTGGCGGATTCATGTTGATGTATGGCAAAACCAATACAATATTGTAAAGTAATTAACCTCCAATTAAAATAAATAAATTCATATTAAAAAAAAGAAAAAGTTGGCTTAAAGCTCAACATTCAGAAAATGAAGATCATAGCATCTGGTCCCATCACTTCATGGGAAATAGTTGGGGAAACAGTGGAAACAGAGGCAGACTTTATTTTAGGGGGCTCCAAAATCACTGCAGATGGTGATTGTAACCATGAAATTACAAGACACTTACTCCTTGGAAGGAAAATTATGACCAACTCTAGATAGAATATTCAAAAGCAGAGACATTACTTTGACAACAAAGGTCCATCTAGTCAAGGCTATGGTTTTTCCAGCGGTCATGTATAGATGTGAGAGTTGGACTGTGAAGAAAGCTGAGTGCTGAAGAATTGATGCTTTTGAACTGTGGTGTTGGAGAAGACTCTTGAGAGTCCCATGGACTGCAAGGGGATCCAACCAGTCCATTCTAAAGGAGATCAGTCCTGGGTCTTCTTTGGAAGGAATGATGCTGAAGCTGAAACTCCAATACTTTGCCCACCTCATGTGAAGAGCTGACTCATTGGAAAAGACTCTGATGCTGGGAGGGATTGGGAGCAGGAGGAGAAGGGGACAGCAGAGGATGAGATGGCTGGATGGCATCACCAACTTGATGGATGTGAGTTTGAGTGACTCAGGGAGTTGGTGATGGACAGGGAGGCCTGGTGTGCTGCAATTCATAGGGTCCTAAGAGTCAGACACAACTGAGCAACTGAACTGAACTGAACTCCACATTGGAGAATGTTCTAATATAGAAGGAGTAGCTGATGGTTCAGGGGAGAGGAGTAAAAATTTCAGGAGCAAAGTCCCTGAGCAAGTTTTAATAAAAGGCATGAGATCCTGAACAGACGTGAGGGACTGAGTGCTGTTAGGATCATGTATGCAGAAGGGATGGCAGAGAATGCCTGGTCAAAGACAGGCAGATTAGGCTTGGAAAGCTCTGAGATGTCTAACCTGATTACATGCAACTTCTTCATGAATTGTTGCAGGGGGCTCATTAGAATGCAGGAAGTTTGCTAGTGATTGTGGAGGAGCAATGTAGTAGTGTAGGTAGGACGACAGTAAAAGTTGGAAGAAATTCTTTCATAGTTCTTAAGATTAATAATTTAGTATGATCACTTCATGACAAATAGATGGAGAAATAATGGAAACAGTAAGAGACTTTATTTTCTTGGGCTCCAAGATCACTGCTGATGGTGACTGCAGCCATGAAATTAAAAGAGAATTGCTCCTGGAAAGAAAATCTGTGACAAATCTAGACAGCCTATCAGAAAGCAGAGACATACTTTGCTGACAAAGTTCTGTATAGTCAAAGCTATGGTTTTTCCAGTAGTCGTGTGCAGATATGAGAGCTGGACCATGAAGAAAGCTGAGCACTGGAGAAATGATGCCTTCAGACTGTGGTGTTGGAGAAGTCTCTTGAGAGTCCCTTGGACTGCAAGGAGATCCAACCAGTCTATCCTAAAGGAAATCAATCCTAAATATTCATTGGAAGGACTGATTCTGAAGCTGAAGATCTAGTACTTTGGCCGCCTGATGCAGAGACTCACTGGAAGACCCTGATGTTGGGAAAGACTGAAGTCAGGAGGAGAAAGGGATGACAGAAGATGAGATGGTTGGATGGCATCACTGACTAAATGGACATGAATTTGAGCAAACTCCAGGAGATGGTGAAGGACAGGGAAGCTTAGTGTGCTGCAGTCCATGGGATGGCAAAGAGTCAGACATGACTGAGCGACTGGACAACAACCTAGTGTTGGACAACCTCTTGTGCTGGGCTATGGGTTGTTGCAGGAATAGAACTTTGACTTATTTTCCTGTGTTATCACACAAGTAATACAGTTATCCTCCCTCCACATGACATGCCAACACTTACAGGACTCTGTCATTTCCAGAGAAGCTTTGGGATTATTGGAATATCTGACATGGACCTAAATGTTATACAATTAATTTATTTACTTATATCAGTTTAATAGCTTTAATAGCTTTTTTAAAAATAGCTTTATAATAGCTTTATATGAATATATTTACAAATCATACAATAAACTCCTTGAACATGAATATTCCAGTGATATTTAGTATTCACAAAAGTGTGGCCACCATCAACACAACTTAAGAATTCTTAAGACTGTTTTAATCATCCAAATGAGAAACCCTGATGCCACACCCCTGCAGACACACTTTCTATTTATCTTTTCTCAGCATTTTACATAAATGCAATCATACTTCATATTGTTCTTTATGAATGGCTTCTTTGACTTAAAAAAGTATTTTAAAGGCTCATCCATGATGTATTTCATTTTTTATTATTATTTAAAAACTGTTATTGTATGAATGTAGCATATTTATTTATTCATTTTTAGTTCATTAATATTTCTATTGTTTGTACTTATTGGCCAATTACGACTAATGCTACAGTGAACATCATATACAAGTTTTTTTGAGTATACATAAGTTTTTATATCTTTGGGAGCATATACTTAGGAGAGGAATTTCTGGGTCATATGGTCACTCTTATTTAATTTCTGAGAACCTGCCATATTGTTTTGGAAAGCAGCTGTATTATTTTATACTCCAACCAGCATTCTATCTGGCTTCCAACTTCTCCCTACTTGTTTTTATCTGTTTTATTGTAGAGTTCCCAGTGGGCATGTAGTGGTATCTAACTGTGACTTTGATTTTCATTTTTTTGAAACTAATTATGTTCAATCCCTTCTCAAGTGCTCATTGGCTATTTGTACATCTTCTTAGGAGAAAGGTCTATTCAACTCCTTTGCCCATTTTTAAATTGTGTTTCTCTTGTTTTTGGATTGAGTTGTAAGATTTCTTTATATAGTATGGATACATGTTCATTATTATGTATATGATTTGCAAATATTTTCTCCCATACTATAGGTTGTCTTTTCAAAAAGAATGAATATCTCAATTAGTGACATGGAAATGACTTTTTGATCTTAAGGACTTGAGATAATTGGTGTTCAGGAACCCAAGGGTGGTTAATTTCCTTTCTCTGATGCTAAGCTAGTTCAGATTGCTGTCTTTCTGTAAAATAAGAGTGTGCTGCTTTAAGCCTCTCGCTATATTTTAGACCACATTTGAGTTGTACTCTGACTATAAGAAAACGAATGAAAATTAAAGGGTCACTCTTCTTTTATTTATCAGAGACATTGATTAGTAATATTTTGAGCAAACTATGAAGCCCATTCATTTAAAGAATTATATAAAATATGCTTTGGGCACATTCAGATCTTTTGGATATTTATCTCATGGGATGGAGTAAGGGAAAAGAAAGATAATGAAGAAATAATAGAAGAAATAAAGACAGGAAGGAAGGGGAAGAAGTGAAAATAAGGAGACGAGAATTGACATGAAGAAGAGATAAAGGAACTAAAAGAAGAAGGAGAGATTGGAAGAATGAAGAAATAGAGAAAGGATCAGGAGGATAGGAAAAGGAGATGAAAAGAGGTCAGGAAAAGAGAGGGAAGGGGAGCAAATAAGACAGGCAGGCAAAGAAAAAAAATAAAACAAAGCAATGAAAATAATGCAGGCTTTAGAGCCTGGCCAATTTTTCATGAAGTGCCACTTGTAGAGGACAGACTGCAGAGATGCTGGCTCCGAAGGTTGATGGTGGCAGTAATCGTGATTCCAATTTGCAACAAATGGTATGAAAGGCAATGGAACCTAAATGGAGAGCCCTACACTGAAGGCAGTGAAGTGGTAACACAGACGTAGTGGAGGAATGCAGGGATGCTGAGAGGTTAGTTCTCTGTTTGACAACAATTTTGCATCTGATGCGTAATACACAATTGCAAAGAAAAAAAAAAGCTTATTTATCACAAGATCTCTCATCTGGAACAAGGTAGTTTGGATGTTCACAGGAATGCCTTTGACGTTTTATTCTGTGATGAGCTTTAACTTAGCATTTACTTTCATCCAAGACTTGGTCGTTTTCACCTCTTCTCTTCCTGTCCTCAGCCACTCAGTGGTTTGTTGATGTCAGTGGTCAGTGCAACTGACTCATAGCAACTTCTTCCTCTCTCTGGTGTGGCTTCCCTGCTGGCTCAGACGGTAAACGGTCTGTGCAATGCTGGAGACCTGGGTTTGTTCCCTGGGTTGGGAGGATCCCCTGGAGAAGGAAATAGCAACCCACTCCAGTGCTCTTGCCTGGAAAATCCCATGGACAGAGGAGCCTGGTAGGCTACAGTCCACGGGGTCTCAAAGAGTCAGACACGAGTGAGCGACTTTATTTTACTTCACTCTCTGGTGTAGGCTAGGCATAACTGATAATTCTTGAGCCTAATTTTCAAAGCCCCTTTATCTTTATGCCTGTTTATTTGTGTGTGTCATCTTGATAGATTATATATTACAATGTATAAGTCCTGCTTGTGTGGGGTAAGCACCTAGTTCCATTGTATGTCTTCCTCTCCAACCTAGTCCATCCCCACAAAGGCCATCAGAAGAACTGCATTTCAGAGAAGCAATGGAAGGAAACATTTAGGAAGCGCAGGCAAGGAGAGTGGTGAGGAGCAGAAATGGGATAGAGAATAATAGTGGAAAGTTGCATGCAATATGCATGTTGGATCCTTATAAAAATATTCTGAAAAGGCAACTAGTTTTACAAATTCTCTAGGTAAATTTTTGTGTGGATACCCTAGAAGAGGCAGGGTTTTTCTTCTGCATGAAGTTGGACAGAGAGAGCATTGAGATGGACAGATTGAAAGAGGCTGGCATCATCAGAAATCTTTGGACACTGTTGATTCCTACAAACCATGGAATGGGGACTGTAAGGGAGAAGATATGAGGAGGAATAAAGCAAATTCATCTAGTTCCCAAGGGGCACCTGTAGCATATGTAACTATGGTTTATATACATGTAAGAATGGAATACCTGTTGGGCTGCTTATGCCATTTAATATAAGACCATTTACTACTTTGCAGGATGAATTACTTTCAAATAACTTCTTGACAGCAAGTGTTCTCTCCCTATTCATAACCAGCAGTATTTAGCTTAATGCTAAGCACACAGCAAGGCATCCCTAAGACTGTGTGCTTGGCAGATTGCCCAGTCCACTTGTTGACTCTCACCCTCGCCCTTTGGTGTGCAAGGAAAATCACAGCTCTTGAAGATGCTCCATTCAGGAGGAAGCAGGATAGGTCTACCTGGATCATAGAGAACCAGAAACAGAGACCTACAGACACCTGTGGTCCAGAGCCACGGGTAACATGGTCTTTCAGAAACTATCAAACTTATCATGACTTTTGTCCAATGCCAGGAACAGAGTTTTTTGATGGGCCCCAATCTACACACAACTAAACTTATAGATGTTAGAGCTTATGGGAATTATGACAATATAACTGAAAGGGAAAAAGAAAATCCCAACTAGGAATTGAATTGAGTAAACTTTCCTTCTGTACTCATCCTTGTTTGATTGTATCAGCGATAGTGTACCAAAGTGAATCAAAGTCCAAATAGATATTGACAATTTTCATATGTAGAAAAGATTGATAAGAAGTGTACATATGCTGAGATATCACAGAACTGCACATTTTTTTACTTTTCCCTCTCATTTCTCAATGATCCTCTGAGAACTGTGTGAAGGTAAAGTCAGAAAGAAAGTTCTTACATTCTTAAATCCTCTGTAAAGAATCTGGAGCTCCTTCTTGGTAAATTTGCTCTGGGCTTCCAGAAGCTCGAGAGCCTCGGGCCGATGCCTGACGGTGGCCATTTCCAGTTCATCTTCCACGCTGTCTGTGGAGGAAAACCAAAATCTTAAGAACAGTCACTGCTCACCAATGGGTATTCACAACTAACAGGGAAATGGAATGAGATGCTTACTGGATATTTGTGACAGTTCCACAGGAAGGATTCTCATACTGCCAATAAAGGTCTTAATATTTCCCAGGATATACAGTATTAAGCTAATTCTATAGAATATTTTTTCAAACTTTCTAGTCATTGCTGCTAAGTCACTTCAGGCGTGTCCGACTCTGTGCGACAGCGTAGACGGCAGCCCACCAGGCTCCCCCGTCCCTGGGATTCTCCAGGCAAGAACACTGGAGTGGGTTGCCATTTCCTTCTCCAGTAGATGAAAGTGAAAAGCGAAAGTGAAGTCGCTCAGTTGTATCCGACTCTTAGCGGCCCCATGGACTGCAGCCTACCAGGCTCCTCCATCCATAGCATTTTCCAGGCAAGAGTACTGGAGTGGGGTGCCATTGCCTTCTCCTTCTAGTCATTAAATATCACAATATGAACATTTTTACAATATAGATTGAAAAGTGTAAACATTATGAACAATCTTAAAACCTCAAAACACATCTGAGGTTTTTAAGATACATATATACACACTCTTGTGACCCCATGAGCTGTAGCCCACCAGGTTCCTCTGTCTGTGGGATTGCCCAGGCAAGAATACTGGAGAAGCTTGTCATTTCCTTTTCCAGAGGATCACCCTGACCCAGGGATTGAACCTGGATCTCCGACATTGCAGGCAGATTTTTTTTGCCTGAGCCACCAGGGAAGCCCTATATATATAAAGTACTAGTGATAAAAATGGAATTTTGTTTAATAACAGTCAGTACCACACTTGTATCATGCAACTATGAGGCAGGACTCCACTAATACACTCTGAAGATTCCATTAAAATCAAGTATTTTGCCAGGGGCTACAAATAGTTCAATCAGATTAAGTGCTGAAGTGAGTAAAGGACTCCACTGCTGGTGTGACTGGCATAAACCCAGCCTTCACATGGGATGGACTGGAGCCAAGGGGAGCTTCTGGCTATACCCCACTGTGCAGCCAAGGGAATCCATACTTACGGATAAATGCTAAAATATTGTACTTTGCTTTGTGAATTATATATACATACAATTTCCCAAAGATTCTCTACACGAAAAAAGAATTTTGTGTCCATGTAAACTTGGGAGATTCTGTAAAGTTTAATGCTGTTTCAGAACAAAACACTGGAGAATTTTCAACAAAGGGTTCTATTTATCTTCGTTTAACCCATTGACCCCAAAGGGTTTTTATCCATTGAACCCCTTCTCTCCACAAGGAACCTCTGCTAAAATCTTCATATGGAATTAAAGAATGAGTGAATCAAGAAATAAATTATGCTGCCACTAAAGTCTCCATTCCTCTGGAGCCCTTTGAACCTTAGTTGCCTTCTGGAAAATTATTTCTCAAACTGAGGTTAGTGGACAGTTGGTGGATCTTGAATGTGTTGTTTGGAATCATAATGTTCTGTATGCATTTTTCTGAGAAACATAGCCTGGGCAAAAGTAGAGGAAATTTTAATTAGATTTTCTGAGCAGTCTCTCAATCATAGCATAACGTCCTCTGGACCCAATGACTCTTCCACTGGAAAGAAACAAAAAAAACATTAACTTCTCAACCTTTGCAACCACACAGCAAGTTGAACCACACTATCAACCTGGTTTCTCCCTCCAGCTGATGCAGATTTACAGATGCTGAGACTGAGACAAAAGACCCAGAGGATCAGTGTAAGTGAACTAGGTGTGATGATGAGCATCACACATGGTATTCAAAACTTGAATATACAAGTATATTGTATATCACACTTGAAGAGTCTGCCTGCGGACTCTCGTTTACTTAGCTGACTGGTACCTCACTTCTTAATGACTCCTACTTGCCAAAGGGTTGTTTTTATTTCTAGAAGGCTGACAAGCTCTAAAAACATACCTGAAATCATCAGCAATCACCAGCATATGATAAGTTATAGCAGCAGCACCACCTAACCTAATCAAACTCGGATTCCTGGAGGCAAACTCTGCAGAGAGCACAACATGACTCCAAAAAGGACTGGGAAATTCACAGTGTGACTCAACCACTGTTTAAAAGCATGGGCTTTGGTTGTTTTATTTTAACTCACTGTGCTGTGCTTAGTTGCTCAGTCGTGTCCAACTTTTGTGACCCCATGGACTGTAGCCCGCCAGGCTCCTCTGTCCCTGGGGATTCTCCAAGCAAGAATACTAGAGTGGGTTGCCATGACCTCCTCCAGGGGACCGTCCCAACCCAGGGATCGAACCTAGGTCTCCTGCAATGCAGGCAGATTCTTTACCAGTTGAGCTACCAGGGAAGCCCTTTTAATACACTACTTAGAATTCATTAAGTCCCAAGAGATGGGCTAGGTGCTCTGCTGATATAATTCTAATCCTCACAATAACTCCACAATGAGGTAGAATTGTCCATTTTTTTACATAGTCTGATAATGAGTCTCATAGAGGTGAAGAAATGTGTGCCCCAGTGTCACACAGAAGAAAAGACAAGGGTTGAGTTTATACCCAAGTCTTCGATGCCAAAACATTTTTTTTTTTTTTTTGCCAAACTCTCTCAATACCAAGAGAAATACCACTGATTAAGAATAACATTTTTTTCTCCTCTCCTTTCCTGCACTGTCAACTGAGAAGTGAACTAAATCTACCAGGTCTGTTTCATCCCTCCTGTTCTTTTTGTTCATTCGATAGGTCGTGTCTACCTCTGCGACCCCATAGACTGCAGCAGGCCAGGTTTCTCTTTTTAATATACCGCAATCTGACTTTTTGTTCTTGTTATGGGTTAAATTATGACCCCTCCAATAAGACTGAATTTGGAAGTATGACCTTTAAGAACATAATTAAAGTTCAAAGATGTCATAAGGCTGGGGCTCTAATGCACTATGAACTGTTTCTTTGCAAGAAGAGAGAAAGATAGCAGGGATACACAGGCACAGAGGAAAGCCCACGTGAGGACTTGGTGAGAAGGCAGCCATCTACAAACCAAGGAGGGAGGCCTCAGGAGGAACCAACCTGGCTGGCACCTTGAGTTTGGACTTCCAGCCTCCAGAATTGTGAGCAGCTAATTTCTGTTGTTTAAACCACCCAGTCTAAGGCATTTTGTTATGGCAGCTGGAGCTAATACATGCACCTAAGTAACTTGTTCAAGCTCAGACTGTCTCTAGCACCCTAAAGTCCAATTTTTTAAACATCCTGATGAGATTGTTAAAAAGAACCTCCGTCCTCCAGAGAGCTTTTGCTCTAAGCCTGGCATATTTTATGTCATTTGAATACCAACAAAAAATCATGTGAGACATATATCATTATCTTTATTTTACATGGACTAGAAAGGGACTCACAGAGATTCGAACCTGATGTGAACAACCGACTCATTGGAAAAGACCCTGATGCTGGGAAAGATTGACGGCAAAACAAGAAAAGGGCAGCAGAGGATGAGATAATGGAGTGGCACCACTGATTCAATGGACATGAACTGGGTGAACTCCAGGAGATGGTGAGGGACAGGGGAGGCCTAGCATGCTGCAGTCAAAGAGCTGGACACGACTGAGCTACTGAACGAAAACACAGAGATTAACTAATTTATTCAAGATCACGTAGCTACTAAGTGACAGAGTTGGGATTTGATCTCTGACTTTTTAATGTCAAAAGATCATGAGCTTAGTGATATGCTGTTTTAAGAGATAGCAACAGTTATATATCTTAGTTAAAAACCTTGGAGACAAAGTATTCTAAATCAGAAACCAAGCAGCCAGGGAAACCCAGTGCTCTGGGAAAACATGCCTGGGTGCCTTGAGGAGATCACTGTGGTGGTGGTTGATGCCTTGCTGATTAGAAACACGTAGAATAAGGTTTGGAAGTGATGGGATCGCAGAGCTGAAAAGAACACAAAATGTTGTTTGCTTTCCTGTATTTTTTTGTTGTTGTTCAGTTGCTAAGTCAAGTAGGGCTCTGCGACCCCATGGACTACAGCCCACCAGGCTCTGGTGGACTGTCTTCCACTATCTTCCTCTGTTTCCCACTGTCTCCCGGAGTTTGATCAAACTGATGTCCGTTGAGCCGATGATGCTATCCCATATTTTACCAGTGAGAAATCTGGGTTCAGTTAGGCTGGATGGTTTATTTGGGCATGAAACAAGAAGCAGGTGGCACTCTGGTCCCTTTATCATCTCTAGGCTTCCTACTATGCAGGAGCCTTGCTGTCAGAGTAGCACTGCTGATTCAACAGTGCTTTTGCACCCTGACAAATTGAATACAACTAGTGTTTTAACTCATGTGCCTTCTAACAGATCTGTTTTTAATCAGAGGACAGATTCCCAAACCCAGATACCCTTGAGCTTCTCTGTCTCTTTTTACTTTTTGTTCCTTACACTTTAGTCTCTTAGGACCAAGGATATCCTATGTCTGAGTCAACTGTCCCCTCAGGCCATGACACAGTTGGGCTAGAAATTGGAATTCAAATCACCTGGAAACAATAGTGAGTGTGTTAGTCTTTCAGTTGTGTCCGACTGTTTGTGACCCCATGACTGTAGCCTGCCAGGTTCCTCTCTCCGTGGAATTCTCCAGGCAAGAATACTAGAGTGGGTAGCCGTTTACTTCTCCCGGGAATCATGCCTACCCAGGGGTCAAACCCAAGTCCGCATTGCCGGCAGACTCTTTTCCTTCTTAGCCCCCAGGGAAGCCCCCAGAAACAATAGTATGAGTTTTAAAAATAAGTCTCTTTCTCTTACGTCTTGCAACTTCTCTTAAACTACAGTAGAAGCTTACTACAGCCTGATTCATAATTACACAAATTTGACTCTATCCAAGGTTGAACCATATTCCTAGAAACTAACTATAGAACATCTTGCTTTACAAACAAATCTGAGTGTGAAGCCTGCCTTCCTCAGACACACATTTATAAACAAAGCTTGTAATGCTGAAATAAAACCTTTTAGGAAGAATAATGTCACTTCTTCCAAGAAGTTGGTTCAGAGATGAGCCCTTGCCTTATCAAAGCAGGGAACATTGTGAGACTGTTGGCATGTTCTTCTACCTGAGACCTGCTGGACTTCTGACGAGCCCAACGACATCTAATTTGGCAGACTAAAAATACTCCATGTGAGATCAATGAATAACTACTTGAAGCATCCTAATCGTAGTGGGTCTATCAATAGAAGGTCCATTTCTCAATATAGCATGACCCTTCTCTAAAAAACATATCCATTTTTATCATGAAAAATCATGAATACTAAAACTTAAAATTCTATCTGAGCTGAAATTGATTTGTCTAGCAAAAAATTCAACTGACTTGACTTATATTGCTTTATCTCATTTATAAAAATATCTTCTGAGCCTTTGCACCTAGTGTTTGTCCTTTATTAAATTAGCTTAAAAGTGATCTGATCTGTATGGCAATAACATCACGATGAGGATGATTACCTTCTAAAATTACATTGTTATTAACTATTTTGAAGCTTCATCCAGTGACACATTGGAAGAGGATTTAACTAATTTTGCTCCAGGTTTTAGCTTTCTACTAAGAGATTCTGGAAGATTCTTTACTATAGCATTGGAAACGGATCCTGAGAACTTCCAGAATAAGAGGGAGATGTTTAGTATTCAAGTCTGATGTGCGTGTGCATGCTCAGTCACTTCAGTTGTATCCGACTCTTTGCAATCCACTGGAGTGTAGCCCGCCAGGCTCCTCTGTCCATGGGATTCTCCAGGCAAGAATACTGGAGTGGATTGCCATGCGCTCCTCCAGGAGATCTTCCCACACAGCGATCGAACCCATGTCTCCTGAGTCTCCTGCACTGCAGGTGGATTCTCTACTGCTGGGCCACCGGGGAAGCCCATTCAAGACTGACACATTGGGATAAAGATAAAGCTGCGTGGGAGGAGCTTTCCAAAGCTAATCTTCATGACACCTGTGTAATTTCTTTCTTCCCTCTCTCCTTTAAAAACCTGTCCAAGCATAGATAAGATGCCATATACTCAGCATTCCGTTCTGTTCCTTAGTTCCACGACTCTCAGTGCTCAAAGTGATTGGAATTGTAACCATGTGAGGAAACTTAGTTTTGGGGTTTTGGAGAAGGCAATGGCAACCCACTCCAGTACTCTTGCCTGGAAAATCCCATGAACGGAGGAGCCTGGTGGGATGACGTCTATGCTGTCACACAGAGTCGGACACACTGAAGTGACTTAGCAGCAGCAGCAGCAGTTTCAGGGCTTATGGAATTGGCTTAGGTTTGCACAGCAGGTGATAGCAGATGAGCTGGGATGACACTTAGCCATCTTCTTTCATGTTTTATCATTTAATTTCTCTGGATGGAGAGTTCAAACCTGGGTCAGGCCCTAAAGCCCCTTTTTATATTTTGCCAACTTTAAATGCTTAATCTCAGGAAAGTGAAGGCTTGGGAGCCCTCTGGACTCTTCCTGTCGTCACAACCATTCACCCACCCACCTACTGGGAGCTATTTTCTGGTGCACAAGGAGAGTATAAACGTGATTATCTCGAAGTTAATCATGCACAGCCCACAACAGAAAACAATCTATCGATCTGAAGCAGGGTGGGGGTCATAGCACTTCCCAGACCACCCTGAACAATTAGTATCCACACATTTTTGTTAGCTGGCCAAGCATTACTTCAATGCTGAGCATAAAAGCATGCTAGGACACAAAAAGCCCTTTATAATTAGCACTTTATCCTATTCAATATTCATATATCACATGGAAAATGAAAAGTATCTTGAAAACAGTCAATTATGTTGAATGTCCTCTGTTAGAGGTGGTTGTCGGCAATAACATTGCAGTTTCCATTCCAGGTGAATTTGAATTGCCTTGCAATTTCATGATTGAATTCAATCACTTATAAAACATAACTACTCAGAGGAAAATTGCTGGAGCTATTTCTCACAGCACTTATGAATGGATTGTCTCTACCTTATTTATAAACACAAATAACTCTTCAAACAAGCTTAGATTTTAAAATATAATCACCTAATTGGAATGCTTGTTATTAGCATGAGCCATAATATTACAGCAGTCAGTCATAAATAGCCCCTTACGATAGGAGCTATTGTTCCATAGGTGGTAAGGTCTGTTTTTTTTTTTTTTTTTTAGGTAAACAAGGGAAATAAATATTGACAGTCATTATACACAGAGGAAAAAAAAATCTACAATAGAAATCCTGAGGTAGCGGGAAAAGGAACAAGAACTGTGATTGAACTTTCACATAAAGGCATACCAAAAAGGTAGATATACTAGTTTGGAAAGTCAACAGCTGAGACAGACTATGATCAAAGAGAAAATTTAAAAAGTAGTGAAAAAGAGATAAAAAATGATAGCCCATTATAATTTACTAAATTAAAAATGCCCCAATAAGAGTTTCTTCTGAACCTTGATAAACTTTCTCCTTTATCTCCTTGATAGACTTTTAGGACAACCTAAAGTCTAATAATAATAGCAAAGCACTTTTATAGCATTTGTTTTGTGCAATCACTTCACACACAATAACTTAAGAACTCCCCATCAGCATTCTCTGGATGTTATATTCTGTTCTATAGATGAAGACACTGTCAGCAAGAGATTAAGTAACTTGCTTCCAATCACACAGCAGCAAAGCCAGGATATGAACTCTGGAAGGGCTGGTTCCAGGATCACATAATTACTATTCTGCTGTTCTATCTCCTACAGAAAATGAGGGAAGATGATGCTCTACTCATCTGCAAATGTCACACCCAACCCAGAATCATAAAATTAGTAGCAAAAGGGCTGTACACAGAAGAGAGAGTTATGTTAGAATTGAAAGTGACCTGGAATCCAGCCCCTCAACTGTATACATTTAAATACAGAGTCTTAAATTTAGTGGTTGTAGACCAAGGGCTCTTGGGCACCTCAGTGACCACTGTCCCCATCCTCAGGGCATTCACATTCTAATACGTTTCTGACTCTACCTCAGGAGCAGACTTGGATGCGGGAGGAGGGCCATCGACTAAAAGGAGCCCTGAGGCACAGTAATGATATCTGACATCTGATGGCTGGCTCTTTGTAGGAAACAAAGTTATTTTCCTTTGTTACTAAAGCTGAACGTCATGATTATTCTGTGCACAGGTATCATCACCCCATTTTTATAGATGAAGAAATCAATGTTGGAAGGAATGTTGTAACTTCTGAAGGACATATAACTTCATATATAACTTCTGGGATATATAAATAGGAAGTTATAGAGTCAGGACTTAACCTCAAGTTTACCGACTGTAAAGTCTAGAAGTGATAGCTGGATTACCTGAGAACAAAGGAGGGAACATGAAGCTGAAAAGGAGCTTGAGTGTATTATAGCAAATAATAATTACAATAAAAGACTCAGGGTCCAAATTATGATCTTTAATCATTAAGGAAAAAGCTTTCTTCATTTTACGCTGTCTCCAAAGGTAACGTGCAGGTGATACATTTCTAAAAGCGTCTTAATTAAAAATATTACATTTATAATATGGAACGAACATTTGGAAATTTTATTTATGCCAAATATAATGCCCAATTCGTAAGATGTTACTGTGTTGTGTGTCACTTTAGAAGGTGGAAGGTAAATAAATGGAATTCATTATCTAGAGGAGTTAAAAGCAGTTTGTATAAGTTTAGTGGTAATAAATTCTTGGCAGTATACTAGAAAAATGTTTTCAAGCTCATGTCAGTGATGGCAGTAATATTCTGCCATGAAACATTTATCCATCATGGCTGTGTTTAAAACAGAGTACTAGGAAGACTGAGCAGTGACCTAGGTTTTCTTACGTTTCTTCTAGGTTTATGCTACTGATAATTTTTTGGTTCAAAGAATGTTAGACTGTGTAGCCGACATGTCAGCTGGACATTTGTTGTGTGACAAAGACAAGTTAGTAAAACATTCTGTGCCTGAGAGCTTCCATCTGTTCAGTGCCATAGAAATAAGCAAGTTGTACCCAATATTGAAGCATAGGGTGACTCATCATTAACTAAGATTATATTAGTTATATAGTAACATAGTAAATACTCAATTGTAATGTTATTGTTAGACTTGTATTAGTATTAATTACAATAACATCTGGTGCCACCCTTCACATGATAAAGCAAAATGGTATCTAGAACCCTTCATTCTAAGAAATTATTCAGTGGCTCTAAGTTTTGTTTTTTCTTGGGTCTATTTCTCAATTCTGGCACTGGACAATATGTTTTACCACTTCAAGCTTTCATTTAAAAATCTCTAACTAGGGTTAATATTTGTTCCAGTTTCAAAAAATTATTTTGAGAGATTGCTGACATATGTTAATCGATCAATAAAGGACAAAATTATGATTATTAATAGTTATTGCATACTTCCTGCTGCTGCTGCTGCTGTCACTTCAGTCGTGTCCGACTCTGTGCGACCCCAGAGAGGCAGCCCACGAGGCTCCCCTGTCCCTGGGATTCTCCAGGCAAGAACACTGGAGTGGGTTGCCGTTTCCTGCTCCAATGCATGAAAGTGAAAAGTGAAAGTGAAGTCTCTCAGTCATGTCCGACCTTCAGCGACCCCATGGACTGCAGCCTACCAGGCTCCTCCGTGCATGGGATTTTCCAGGCAGGAGTACTGGAGTGGGGTGCCATTGCATACTTCCCAGTGAGGCCTTATTCTAGAATCTTAAGGAATGAAGGTTCTGTTACTATACTTCTTCAGTTTGAATTCCTTTTCTGACTCCTGTTAGCTATATGACCTTGGGCACAGTGTATAGTCAGTTTATACCTCAGTTTCTTCATGCACAAAAGGGGGACAATAATAGGACTTGAACTATCAAGAGGTTGAAATGAAATAATGTGCAAAGAGCATTTAAAACTAAAGCCTAGCAGATAGTGTTTAAAATATTATTATATCATTTAATTATTAAAGAGTCTTTTGGGATGAGCATTATTTTGTCCATTTTAGATGGCTAAATTGAGGTATAAGGTCATTGAAAAACTCATCCAAGAACACACAGCAAGGGTAATTCCATCAGTTGTCAAAGCCTTTGCCCCAAAATTTGCACCCAGTTTTTTTTTTTCTTTTTGCAGAGATTCAGTGCTGAGCAATTGTTGATCATGGGATCCACCAGAAATCACAGCTTCCTTGGGGAGATTTTATCCTCTTCCAGTTGGGTACTGACTAGAGAATAAGGACCATTTTTTTCTTTTTTTTTGGAATGGAATTTGAGGCAATAGCTTAGCTTTATTGCTTGTCATTTCCTCTTACATACCTTATGACCTAATATCTAGGATAATTTACTATTGCGTGGACAAAGCCTGCATTATCAAGTTTAATCCTTTTGCTTACATTATCTCTTTTACATGGATCTGCCTTTCTTCCTCCTCAATCTCTCTCTTTTTCTTGAAGGCTCAGCTCAGAGGGTTTCACAGAGAAGAAGCTTCCTCACATTTCCATATAGCATGTGAACTGTCTGCTGTCAGCTCTGATGGTGGTGTATGTCATTGACCTGCTTGAATAGCTGTCATTTCTTCTGTAATATGAACATTTTGAGACAAGAGATCTGTGTTAGTTATTGTGCTACCACTAATGCCTAGCATGGTTCTGGACATTAGCCACAGTTCCTTCTCTCATTCACTTAGTATTTACTCAGTGCCTCTTTGAAGCCAAGAACTGTTCAATGTCTTGTGGAAAAGTGAATGAATAAAAAAAGACAAAAATCCTTGCTTCCATGGACCTTAATCTCTAGTGAGTCACAAACAAGACATCGGAACAGAACTGTCAACTGAGCAGATGGATATATAGGTCTGGGAGTGAGAAATGAATTCTGAGCTGAAGATGTATATATCAGAGTCATCACCATGCAAGTCGTATTTAAGACCATAAGTTCAATGGGATCACTAAGGAAATGAATGCTGATAGAGAAGAGTACTTCTTTCTTTTAATCAATGAAAGAATACACAAAGGAATCAGAATGTCAAGAGAGTAGGCAAGCCTAGGACAAGACTAGCCCAGAAATGATCCAGTTTTTAAGAATTACTTTTGATGGAGGGGGTGGTATTCCCTCCTGGGAGCATCTCTTGGAGCTTCCCACTCATGTTCATCAAAGAATAAAGTAACTGAGTTGTATGTATGTTACATGTACTTGTAATATTCACGGAACACAGACCCAGTTTTGCGAATGGTCCTCACATATTTTCCATGTTTTAAAGCATTTACTCATGGTAAAGAGGTGTCTCTCTTTGAGTCTATTTTTCCTCGGCAGCCAAAGACAGCTTGGATGTAATCATGACTCTTAACTGAAGGTGCTAAAACTCATCTTAAGGGAACTGGGATGTAGCAATTGTGGCAAAAATCACAGAATCTCCCATTGCATCACCAAGTGGGAAAAGAGTTGGATGTGACCTCAGAGAACCAGGGAAGAAAGCTATGGAGCAACAATACATGGGGTCTTGTTGCACAGGCTCTGCTCCATCTTTCCCCCTAGAGTTTAAGTTCCTGATGGATAGGCTCTATATTTGGCTTGTTCTTAGTTGCACCCTCAGCACCTATGATAATGCCTGCCATGTGATAGGTACTTGTAAGGATTTGCCAAAATGACTAAATGACCTGGGCTTGAGTTTCAGCTTGGCTGCTTAGTAGTTATAGAATTTGGGGCGAGTCACTTAAAATCTCAAACCCTCAGTCTTCTCATCTGTGAAACGGAGATAATAATAGCACTCGAACAAAAACTCTGAAGATTAACTGGAATAATATATGAATTTTGCACAACGTATGATGCATGATAAAAATCCACATTCATGCTTTTTGCTATTATGATGATGATTTTGCCATTGATTCTTCTAACAATCTGCTTATGTAAAACATTAACTAGTTTTACATGTCATTGAGATAAATTAAATTTTTATTTAATTTATTTTTATTACCTTTAGGAACACTCACTGGAGAATGAATATCTACCACCAAGCAGATTCAGAGTACACTACAAGTTACTTCGAATTGTTTTTCTACCCAAAGTCTCAAATGAGAGTGTTTTGCAAAAAGGTGAATAAAGTTTTCCCTGTTAGCACATCTCCAGAGCTTGTTTTTCTGTTATTCTTTTTTTTTTCCCCTGAAAGCTTACAAGCAAGGATGGTCCTCACACTTGCTGCTCTATATCCCTTAGCAAGAAAGAAATTTGAAACCAGGAAAGTTAAACTTTAACCTTGTAATCTAAACAGATAACACAGTAATGCTCTATATTTTATAGACCTGGTGGAGTGTAAAATTGAGTCTGCTTGAGGTGTTAGGCTCCCATTTTAGTGTCTAAAGGGAACCAGCAGAAGCCAGACTGGACTCATGTTCAGCCCAAGTATTACTTCTAGGTCAGTGCAAATGGAAAATAGGTATTATGACTCCTAATAGAAACTGCACAAGTGACCAATCATGAAGTAATTAATTACAAAAAGAGAAACAAACAGAGAAGACTTGTTTATCTAAACTTCTCTGTAGCTTCTTGTAAGTAATCATCACTCTACCCCTTTTGGAACAGATTAACAGTAAGGAAAATCATGGAAAGATCAAGTAGAAAGTAAAAGATTTCATCATATAGGTAATTTGAAAAAAATACATCAACCAACAATAAAGGTTTTATTCAATAATGGTTTGTGTTCTTCAGACACTTTAAGCTAATGTGTCTGAAATAAAAATATCATCATCTTTTCTTAACCTGCTTTCCTGAACTTCTCTGTTTCTTATCTTGCTTGCTTGCTGCTGCTGCTGCTAAGTCGCTTCAGTCGTGTCCAACTCTGTGTGACCCCATAAACTGCAGCCCACCAGGCTCCCCCATCCCTGGGATTCTCCAGGCAAGAACACTTGAGTGGGTTGCCATTTCCTCTTCCAATGCATGCAAGTGAAAAGTGAAAGTGAAGTCGCTCAGTGGTGCCCAAATTCGTGACCCCATGGACTGCAGCCTACCAGGCTCCTCCATCCATGGGGTTTTCCAGGCAAGAGCACTGGAGTGGGTTGCCGTTGTCTACTGCCACCATTATTCTTTTGACAGAACCGTTTTGTCCCTTTGCTATTTTTCACTTAATACCACCAATTGTTTCCCAATGTTTCCAGCTACACCTTCAAATCCTTCCCTTCCCCCACCACTGTTGCTTTTTGTGGAAGCCTTTTTTCTCCCCTGTAGGTCTAGTGGTAGGGATTCTAAGCTTTGGTATTCACCCTGTCCAAGGTCAAATCCTTGTTTTGAAACGTGGTGATTGTGAGATCTTAGTTTAGAGATTTAAATTTTTGTTTAGTTCTCTCATCTAAGTGGGAATTTTAATTGTGCTTTCCTTATAGGCTTGTAGGATATGTTTACAATACTTGTTAAGGCTTAGAATATTGTTGTGCCTAGTAAGAATTAGCTGTTTATATTGCTTCTTGCATAAGCTTTTTAAGCAGTTTCCCAGCTGATCTCCCCCACCCCCCGCTTTTTTTTTTTTAATCTCCCTCAACAATTTACCTGTTTTCTGATTTATTTTTGTCCTTTTCTCACTCCAATGTTTGGTTGGCTCCTTGATTAAGAAACTAATACCCAGCTAGCTCTTGCTGACAGTTTTGAGACCTAATCTGTGTCTTGTCTTCAAATGTTGCTTTGATCCTTTGCTACTCTTTAACTTCAAGTTCACCATAGACCCTTCTGAAGTTAGAATTGTGTTCAGCTCCTTTGACTATGGGCTGGCTTTAGCCATCTCAAAATCTCATCAAGACAGAGAGTCGTACCCTACCTTGATCTAGCAATCCCACTTCTGGGTGTGTATCCAAAAGAAATGAAAATAGGATCTCCCATGTTCAATGCAGCATAACTAAGACATGGAAACCACTGAAGTGTCCATTAATGGATAAAGAAGTGAAGTAAGTCAGAATGAGAAAAACAAATGTTACAAATTAACACATATATATGGAATCTAGAAAGATGATACTGATGAACCTATGTGCAGGGTAGCCATGGAAACACAGAAACAGGGAAAAGACTTGTGGACACAGTGGGGGAAGGAGAGGATGGGACAAATTGGGAAAGTAGCATTAAACACATAGGTTGCCATATGTAGCAAGCCAATGGGAATTTGTTGTATGACACAGGGAGCTCAAATCCAGTAGTCTGTAACAATGTAGAGGGCGGAGAGAGAGGGAGCCAGCTGGGAAGGAGATTCAAGAAGGAGGGAACATATGTATACCTATGGCTGATTTATGCTGATGTATGGCAGAAACCAACACAATATTGTAAAGCAATTATGTCCAATTAAAAATAAATACATTTAAAATTAAAAAGTAAAAATAATAAAAAAGATTATATATATATATTTTTTTCAAGGAAATATTCTTGATCCATGAGAAAAAAAGGAAACCCTGCCATTTGTGGCAATATAAGTGAAATAAGCCAGGAAGAGAAAGACAAATATTACGCAGTACCATTTATACATGGTAATATTAGAAAGAGTCAAACATAGAAACGGAGCAGAGAAAGGTGGTTTCCAGGGTCTAGGGGATAGGGGAAATAGGGAGAGGTTGTTTAAAGGGTACAAATGTTCAACTATAAGATGAATGAAGTCTGAGGAGCTAGTGTAAAACATGGTTATTATAGGTGATAACACTGTATTGTATAATTGAAATTTTCTGAGAAAGTATAACTTGAATAGTCTCACCAAACAGAAGATACCTGTGTTAGGTGATGGATGTGCTGATTAATTAAATGGGAGGAGGGGAATCCTCTTACAAAGTTTACAAATATCAAATTACCATGATGTACACTTAAAATGTCTTACAACTTTATATGTTCAACTATAACTCAACAAAGCTAAAATAAAAAATAAATAAAAATCTTGACTGGCTCTCTCCATTTCCTCCCTTTATTTGTAGAGTAAAAATCCAGCCTGGTGTTGGCTGTACAGACCTTCAAGCTCTGGTCCCAGCTCACCTTTTCTGGCTGCTTCTTTTCCCTAGGTCTCATTCCTCTATCTTACTGTTGGTCTTTTCAAGTGCTAGAATATTTCTCCAGCTTTTTTTTCCCTCCAGTGAAATAATTCTTCTCCAAAGAGCTCTACTAAAATATCACCTCTCTATGAAAAGCACCTGGGGGATATTCACGCTCACCTCTGTGGGTGAAGGAAGCCATTGTGAACATCACAAGTAGTGACAGAATGAGAGCATTTGCAGCCAGCACATTATTAGTCAGTCACTGTTGTCTAAACTTTACATGCCCATTTAATCTTTTGATCAAGTGTGAATATTCACTATTATTACCTCCACCTTGAAGATGGGAGTATAAAACTCAGAAAGGGTAAGCAACTTACTTAAGGTTTCTCTAGCTAGTCAGTCACTGAACCAGGATTTTAACCAAATCAGGTCATCCCAGAGTTATCATTAACTTCTTGAGTCTAAAGCACTCCCTAGTATTGCTTCTCATAGCATTTCACTTGTGTTCATAGTATCCGGGTGATTTTTATACATGTTTATTTATTGCTTTATGTTGTCAGCTTTCAGTGTTCCCCTATTCCTGGCACTATTACTGTTCAAACAGTTAGTGCTCCATAAATGTCTGCCACATCTGAGGGAAATCTAAACCTGCTAACAGGAAATAGTTGCCCTGAGAATTCTGCCTCTAGCTCTCCTGTATCAAGACTCATTCACAATTTGATGAAGACTTCAGTTGATAAAAGATGGACCAGAAAAAGGAATGCATATCTTCCTATGTCACTAAATACCTATGTAATTTTAGATAAGCCACTTAATCTCCCCATTTTTTAGTTTGTTCAATGGAGACTTTAACTCTTAAAATCTGTCATTCTCCCAGGAGTTCTGTGAGGGTGAAATAAGACACCCAAGAGGAAGAATTCTAAGACCTGTAAAAGGCCATGCAAAGAGAAAGGACACATTCTAATCAGTAAAACACATTGTTTACAGTAAGTAAATGGTGTGTGTGTGTGTGTGTGTGTGCGCGCGCACGTGCTCAGTTGCTAAGTTGTCTCCAACTCTTTGCAACCCAATGGCCCACCAGGCTCCTCTGTCCATGGGATTTTCCAGGCAAGAATGCTGGAGTCGGTTGCCATACCCTTCTTTAGGGTATCTTTCTGACCCAGGGATTGAACCTGTGTCTCTTGTGTCTCCTGCTTGGCAGGTGAATTCTTTACCACTGAGCCACCTGGAAAACCCCTAAATGATGGTGCCAATTCATCTTAATTCTTAGTAAGTGAAGTTTCTAACTTTTCCCACTTCCTATTTCTCATGGGCAATGAAGCGTCCTGAAAGAGGAAATTTTTGTGCTAGTTTTGAACATCCACCATTTGTCAAGACAGAAGAGAATCACTGGCTCCCACAGCTCTGGAAGGAGACTTGAGACACAACCTGCGCTTCTCATTTGTAGATGATGAGATTGTGTTCAGAGAGGGAACAACTCATGTGAGGGGCTACCACATCTTTCTGGACAATATGGACTACACAAGTGTGTCCTAGGTAGATTAGATAAGTGGAAAAAAAGACTCTCTCTCTTTTTTTTTGGTAAAACTGAACAAAACAATGAACACAACTAGAGAGCTGGCAAAACGCAAAGGTTGCAGAGCCCCATTTCTGGAGTCAACCTCTCGCTCTTCCCTCACACTTACTAGGATGATTTCGGTGAGTTAATTAACCTCTCATCCCTTAGTTTTGTAGTCTGTAAAACTGAAACAGTAGTGTCCATCTTTCAGGATTATTTTTAGGATATCATGAGTTAAACTGTGCAAAATTCTTAGACCTGCACCAACCACAGAGTAAGCCCTAGATGCTTGTTAAATAAATAAAAACAACATGTGAGAATTTAGCATTTTTGGAATTTGTACATATTATGAAATTGAAGGACTGTGTTTTCCACTTGCGAATTAAGTTTACAAAACTTCATGAGTTATGTTTCTGTTCTTCCAAAGATTTTCCTGAGTACATGCCCAGGCAGAGCTTTAGCCAAGTCACCAGGAGTGACCATGAGATTAATTGTCAGAAGGTTAAATTTTTTTTCAATTTCCTGGAAGTTACTGTTGTATTTTTAATTGGCAGTATGTTGGCAGTTCAAGTCACTTTTGAAAACAAATTCTCCAACAGCCAACTGCTGATGGTTTCTCTGCCAAAAAAGGGTATCTAAAACTTTTCATGATCAATAGGCTACCAGGAATAATGAATACACTGAAATGTTGTGTTGTGTTGGACACTAAGAAACTGGTTAAGTTAGGAAATTATGTTTTGCAATTACCCAAGGTAAATGCTGATGGTGGCTTATAAATAGCCCTGTTACATTTGCCCTCTCGCTCAAATCCACAATGAAAACCCCTGGATGAAGTTTAATTTACTGAATCAATTATTTTGATTGAATAAGGGCACTGAGATTTTATTGGGTAGATGCTATTATGAAGTAAATTTAAATGAAAACATGCATATAAACACACAATCAAGTGCTCAATATTTTATCTTTTATATTAGTTCCTAACTATTATCTAGTAAGCTTTTTGTCACCATAATGTCTTTCGAATAAATAGGGAAGTGATTACTTTAGGAAAAATTAACTGGGGTATAGAAAGAGAAAGTGAATGATTTGGAATTATCTAAGGAAAAGATAACAACTACAGACTTGACAGCATTTATTTTTCAAAGAAAAAGTATCTGTTCTCACATAGAGTATAGTAGCTAGGGATTTCTTTTTATTTTTAATGCAAGTATAGTTGTTACAATATTATACTGGTTTTAGGGATACAAGAGAGTGATTTGATATTTTTGTAGATTATATTTCATACAAGTTATTACAAAATATTGGCTATATTCCTTGTGTTCTACATTACATCTTTTACTATAATTTATTTTAAACCTAGAGTTTGTATCTTTGGTTCTTTTCCCCATCATCCCCTCTCCATACCCCTCTCACCACTAGTTTGCTCTCTATATCTATGAGTCTGCTTCTATTTTGTTGTGTTTTGTTTCTGTTTGTTTATTTGTTTTAATTTTTAGATTCCACATATAAATGAAAAAAGAGCATTTTTCATTCAGACAGAAAGACTGACTGACTTATTTCACTAAATATAATGTTCTCCAGGTCCACACTTGCTGTTGTTGCAAATGGCAAAATTTCATTCTTTTTCAATGGCTGAGTAATATTCCTCTGTGTGTGTGTGTGTGTGTGTGTATACCACATTTTCTTTATTCATTCATCTGTTGATGGACACATATGTTGGTTCCATGTTTTGGCTGTTGCTAATATTGCTGCTTGACAGCCCCAGCACAAGAGATAAAAAGAAGTTAATTTAAAAGATATTTCAGAGAGAAATTGACCAGAGTTTAGTGGCCATTAGATGGGGGCTGGGAGCAGAAAGTAAGGGGCCAATCATTCTAACTTCAGCAACCTGGCAGCTAGAGATACCAATGAATAAATGATGGTGATCATACCAGTATATTTGGTGGGTGGTTTGATCTATATCCTGGCTTGGGTGTTCAAAGAGCAGTGGGCAACTGGCCAGCTTAGGGGACAGCTAATCCTTAACTCATGGTCCAGGTGTCATCAACCACAGTTCTTATTCATTTCTCACTTTGATTTGAGAGTTATTAGAGTCAGACAGAAGACATTCTAACTCTTAAATTAACTCTCAGTAGATCACATCTGTCACTCTTGATCAACCAGTCAGGCCGCCCCACGGGAGGCCCCTGTGTGCTTCTGTCACCTCCTTCTTAAAGCCTTGTTTGTTATTCCCCAGCATCTTTCCAAGGGAGTTGGACTGATCTTTGTCTGACAGTCTTCTCAAACATCAAATTCAAGATGTGTGCTTAAATTCACAAGATTGGGACTTACTAATTTTACCTTTTGTTAAAAATGAGTAATACATTTGTTTTGCAAAAAATGTAATAATGTCTATTGTTTTTTATGCAGAAAACCTTTGTCATGTGCTACTTCTTTTAATGCTGTCATTTGAGGCACAAGCAGCAGAACTAATATTTTAAGTCTGCATTTAATAAATGCCTATAAAATACATAGTTTCTAAATATTGAGGATATTTAGTCTATGTTAAAAAACACTCGAGAGGTAATATGTAATGTGTTTAAATATTTGAAAGACTAACTCAAAAAACAATTTTCTAATATACATGAGGAAGCTTGCATTCACGTAATTTAACTCTTTTATCCAGTAATTTCAAATCTGGGACAAAATAATCTAAATTTGTAGAAAATAATCTAAATGTGTAGATATACACACAGAGATATTTATCTCAGTGCTATTTATATTATAAATAAAAAAAAGTAAAAGGGGAAAATCTAAATATTCCAAAGCCAGGGAATGCAGTCAAATACAATATATTGTAACTATATAATATTATGATTGTCATTAAAATGATATTTACATTTTAATAATAAGGTTAGTACATATGAAAGTATGTAATGTAAGAAAAGGATAAATATTTGGTATGGTTGCAATTATTAATGAATGCACATCTATGAAAAAAGATGTCACTTATTATTTGTTGTTGCTTCAAGGTAATGGAGGAGGAACTGGTAACCCACTCAAGTATTCTTGCCTGGAAAATTCTGGGGACAGAGGAACATGGCAGGCTACAGTGCATGGGGTCACAGAGTCAGCCATGACTAAGCAACTGAGGATGCACTTCAAGATAAAGGAGCATAGTACGACTGTGTGTTGTGTAGTGTGAATATGTCACGTGTTGTGTGTTGTACTTTCCAGATTGCTGCCATGAACACGAGTGACTTTTATAAATAAACCACTCACCCTGTCAACTCCAAAGGAGAAAGAGGAGGAGGAGGAAGAGGAGAAGGAAGAAGGAACAGACATGCAGATTACTGTCAAGGGCAGAACCAGGATCCATACTGTTGGAAGTTCAAGGAAGGCTGCCTTTGGGCTCAGCATGAGGAAGACTGTTCTGCAGTCACCTGCTTCCCTGAAGAAGCAGGAAATACCAAAGAGATATTTCCTTGAAGAAGCTGCTCCCTGGTAATGACAGAGGGAGTCTGTCAGGGAGCTGGATGGGGGAAGGCTCCCTGCAAACTCCTGGGTTCTCTGGTTTGGGGGATCTAAGTGCTCCGTAACTCAGCAGAAGCTTGTTTCTTTTCCTACAGAAAACATTTTGGTTTTCTTTTTTTATTTGCCTAATACTGATAAATCTTACATTCGTGCCAAAGGAATGAAAACCCTTTCTTTTCTGCCTTCCTGAGAACATAAAATGAAATTTAGAATGAGTACTGGCCTCTTCCCTGGTGGCTCAGTGGTAAAGAATCCTCCTGCCGATGTAGGAGATGCAGGTTAGATCTCTAGGTCCTGAAGATCCCCTGGAGGAGGAAATGGCAACCCACTCCAGTATTCTTACATGGAAAATCCCATGGACAGAGGACCCTGGCAGCCTATAGCCCATGGGGCTGCAAAGAGTCAGACATGACTGAGTGACAATGTTGACTGAAAAGTGAAAGTGAAAGTTGCTCAGTTGTATCTGACTCTTTGTGACCCCATGGACTATACCATCCATGGAATTCTGCAGGCCAGAATACTGGAGTGGGTAGCCTTTCCCTTCTCCAGAGATCTTCCCAACCCAGGGATCGGGCCCAGGTCTCCTGCATTGCAGGCGGATTCTTTACCAGCTGAGCCACAAGAGAAGCCCAAGAATACTGGAGTGAGTAGCCAATCCCTTCTCCAGAGGATGTTCCCGACCCATGAATCAAACTGGGGTCTCTTGGATTGCAGGCAGATTCTTTACCAACTGAGCTATTAGGGAAGTCCACAATATTGATTGGCCTCTTATTAAAGTAACTTTCAGCTCTCTAGCTTTGAAGCTGCACGGGATCTGGTGGAGAATATTTCTGCCGCCTCTGTACAGGTGATTCAAGCCCGGAACTCTCTCAGTCAAGTCAGACTTCATCAAGGGGCTCTCTGTGACCCCCCCTTGGAGATGTTTGGTGCCCTTGCTTTTCCTCCTGGTGGCCTGGGTTGGGGTCCTCTGTCACTCTGGTCATTGTCCCCAAGCACCTGCCCGCTGCCTCGTGTTTTCATGTCATCTTTTCAGTCCTGTGCCCAGCTGCTTAGGGCCCAGATCATGTTTAGGGGTGTAATAATAATATGAGTAAAACCTTTCTAATATAGCAATGAAATGAATGTGGTCTCCTTTTCAAGTCATCTGCTTCGACATGCTGGGATTTTCTTTTCTTCATGGCTAACAGGGAAGGTGGTGACTGGTGAGGGAGGGAGTTTTAAATCTGCAGACCTTTGTGGATCAGCAAATCATAGGCCATATCTCATATGGGTTCAATAAAAGTCAGTTTTATGACATCCCATTTTTATAAAAATATCAACTTTTAAGTCAGGATGCTGATTTTTTAAAATATCTTGTCTTATGTTTTTTTCTTTTTAACAAATGTCCTTTTTCCTCACAGTTGCATTGCATCCTCTGCGATCACTTCTTTAGGGATGTGGCTTTCTGCATTACTGGTTCAGGGAGTGTTAACAGGGCAGGGTGATTTTGTTCTTTCCTAAAGAATCTGCCTACAATGCAGGAGACCCCAGTTTGATTCCTGGGTCGGGAAGATCCCCTGGAGAAGGGATAGGCTACACACTCCAGTATTTTGGCCTGGAGAATTCCATTGACTGTATAGTCCATAGGGTCGCATAGAGTCGGACACGATTGAGTGACTTTCACTTCACTTCACTTCAAGTGAATAGAGAGACCCATTGGAAAGTTTCATTTTATTTGTCTACTTTGTACAGAGGACTATGTTTTTTGGTAAATATCTGATAAATTGACAATTTTTATTTAAGCTTCTAAGGGGAAAAGCAATGGCTCTAATAACCAACATTCACTGACAAATAGTAGCAATAAAAATGTCCACAGCTTCAATATCATGTAGAATTGAGATTTTGTCATCATTATGAATTGTGGCCTTCCAGGTTACTGATGGCAGATTATGTTTTGTTTGTGAGATGGTTTGTGTGTATACAATGAAGGAAAAAAAATCAAAGCAATGTATCTTAACTATATAGTTTTTGTACATAGGATTATTATTGATAAAAATAATTTCATCCTGCTCACTTTCCCCACAGAAGATTCTAGTAGGAAAATGCTTTTTTAAAGGTTGTTTTATTTACTGCTCTATCTCACAGCACAGGAACTGACATATAATAAATATATATTGAGTGAATAAATGAATTAATAAATTTTTTTCATTATGACATATTAACCTGGGTCAGTGCCACTGAAATAAATTACTATTCTACTCTGGGAACTTTGACTGCACATATTGGGTTGTTTGAGGTACTTTCCATATTTTCTTTATTTGTGTTGTTGAAAATAGTGGAATTTTAGAGCATTCACATTTTTAAATCACTCACTGAGTTCACTGTTCATTGAGGTAGTGCAGGACAGGGAAGCCTGGCATGCTTCAGTCTGTGTGGTTGCAAAGAGATGGACACGACTTAGTGACTGAACAACAAGTGAGTTCATTAGTTCTGACAAAATGATGTGACAGAAAAGAGGATAGGTGAAGTCATTGGTTATAGCCCTACACCAAGAATATCCTATGTAGCTTCTTAATGTTTTATTTCCTCACTGGCAAAGAATGCCACCTTCTCTATCTGATTCTAACATTTGTATTGTGCTTGAAAAAAATATGTATGAAAGGCTGTAAACACAGAATGTAAATGTTCATTATAAATAACTTGTGGCATATTTATGAAATAAATAGAGGTATCCCCTTACATATCCTGTATATTTTACTTCTTAAGAATGCCACAAAAATTGAAGGAAAAAGAGGATGGAGAGAGGATTAGTTTGATGGTCAGCTTGTCTAGCAATAACACCCAGTTATGCAATCAAACACTGATCTAAGTGTTGCTCTGAAGGTATTTTGGAGATTGCCCTGGAAATGTGAGTGGTCTTCATCCAATCAGTTGAAAGACTTGAAGCAAAAACTGAGTTTTCTTGAAAAGAGAATTCTGCTTCAAGACAGCATCAAATTTGCCTGTGTTTCCAACCTTATCGACTGATCTATAAATATCAGACATGCATATTTATATGTATATATACATATGGGATTCCCTGATGTCTCAGATGGCAAAGAATCTGTCTGCAATGAGAGAGACCTGAATTGGATCCCTGGGTCAGGAGGATTGCCTGGAGAAGGAAATGGCAACTCACTCCAGTATTCTTGCCTGGAAAACCCCATGGACAGAGGAGCCTGGCGGGCTCCTGTCTGTAGAGTTGCACAGAGTTGGACACGACTTACTGACTTCACTTTCACTTTCATATACACATATATATGTATGTATGTACACATACACATATATGTATGTACGTATATATACACACACATACAGATGGCCCGAGACTTATAATGCTCTATCTTGCAGCACAGGAACTGACATATAATAAATATATATTGAGAGAATAAATGAATTAATAAAATTTTTTATTATGACATATTAACTTGGGTGAGTGCCACTTAAATGAATTGACTGATTTGACTTACAATTTCTCAACTTCACCAATGATGCAAAAATGAAGTACATTCAGCAGAAACTGTACTTTGAATTTTGATCTTTTCCCTGGCTGGCAATATGCTGTCTGGTAGATCCTTTTTCGTGATGTGGGGCGTCAGCAGCGACTGCTAGAAACCCATAGTCCCCAGTCAGCTATGAGCTCATGAGGGTAATAAATTGATACACTTACTATTCTCCCCCTAGACAACCATTTTTTTTCACTTTCAGCACTGTATTTAATAAATTACATGAGATATTCAGCACTTTATTATAAAATAATCTTTGCATTGGATGATTTTGCCCAGCTAGTGGAAGTGCTCTGAGCACATCTGAGGTAGACTAGGCTCAGATACACTGTTCAGTAGGTTGGGTGTATTGAATGCATTTTAGACTTAAAATATTTTCACCTTACCCCACTGGTTTTATTAGGATGTAGCCCCACTATAAGTTAATAAATGTATATGTATATGTATGAGGTGATTTTGTTTTCCACGATATTGGGAAAGAGTGGGCAGAGAAAACTCACGTTTGTGTAATTATTTTCCACTTTATAGTGTCTTCTCAGACCTAGTAACATTTTTTTATGTTTGCAGTATGACACAACAAATCCATGTATGGTGAATCAGAAAACTGACAAGCAATGCAATTTAAAATGTGCAGCTGTTCCACTAACAGTTTTGGCAATGAGAATCCCAAGAGTTATCTGAGCCGAGTCCCTACACCTCAGATCAAGCATAAATTTCCAAATGTTTTGAAGCCAAGGCTCTCAACATTAACACTGTGCTGTCAGTCCACCAAATGGGAAGTGGTTTGTAATTGCACAGACGTTTCCCTTGGTATTTAGGTAAACAGGAGTACATCAATAGAGTTGGTTTTGTGGAATATAATATATTGATTGATTCTCTTTAGAAGCAGAGAACTGCAATACATTCAGACCTAAACAAACAAAACAGAGAGTTTGGGGGAGAAAAACAAACAAACAAACTTGCTTTGAACAGCAGGAGACGACGTTTTGGCAGCTGAGCAGGGCAAGAGCTTCATGAGCCGCTCTTTAATGCTGCGCTTGGTGCTGTTCTGAGTGTAGAGGAAACCTAGAAGATATGGGATGGGTTCTGTCAATGCCAGCTGCAGAGAGAAACCTGGGGCATGCTGTCTGTGTGTCAGCAGATGCCATGGCAGGCAGGATCTGGGTGCAGCCATATTTGCTCAGGCAATCACAGGCAGAGGGTTGGGACCCCAGAAGGAAAACAAAAACAAAAACAAAACAAAACTAACTAAATCCTGGTTTTCCCTTTCAGGTTTATTTTATGTTGCATTAGATAATGATTACCCCATGAGCAAAGAATCATGCAAATAAATCTTTTGAGCAGCAAAAATAAGATTTGCAGACTTTTGGAGGTCTTAAATTGGGAATACAGTAAATATCACTGAAAGAGTGAACTGGATTGAAATTTCAACATTCAAAGCAGTGTTAACGGCCCACGTGACATTTTCTGCACTCATCACTCCCGTCTTTGCTTCCAGGGGAGTGGGTGCTCTGCATAAATCATTCACACCACAATCACCTGTTAGTACCTTTGCCTTCCCTGAAAGTGAGAAAATTGATGTCCTTGATATGCAGCTTCATTAGCATAAGCTGATGTGCCCAGAGATGGGACATCCTTCACATGTGGACATTAATGGATGGGGCTTATTCAAGCAGAGTGATTCTAAAAGACATAAGGAGTATTCACAAAATGTTAACCCAGGAGTAGATGGAGCAGTATCTGTGATTTCAAGTAGTTAGTGAGGACTCAAGGAAGATCAGTAGCGACCCAGTGGGCCAGCTAGCAAGCGCTTGAAAACCTGCTGGTGCCAGGAGCCATATCTGTCCAGCTCAGCATCAACTTGCCCATTCTGAGTGACCAGAAGCCTGAATCTTCATGTCACTATATAGATTACTGCCCCAAACCAGTTTGGAAAGTGTAGAATACAAGCAAGAGCAAAAGGACCAATTTAAATCAAGGTTAGACTACCCTTAAAATATGAACTTGGCAGATGGACGCCTTGTTACTTTATAATTCCCGCCTTGGTGTTATAGAAAGTCCTGAGTGCAAGGCTACAGTTCTATTTCCCTTTGGAGCTATTCATCCTACCATTGCAGCCCATTGGCTAAAAAGCCTGGTAGATAAGATAGATGTTGTGTCGAGATGATAGCAGATGACATAGATCATACTGGATCATTTCCCTACTTAAAAAACCCCCTAAAACTTTCCCACTGTCTTTAAAAAAAAATCCACTTTCTACCACGGACCCCAATCCCTGCACAATCTGGCCCTTCCTCACTCTGACAGCATTGTTCATCATCCTCCCTGCTGCCTGACCACCAGCCATTGGCCACACCACCCTTCTTGCCTGTTCCCACACTAGGTCCCCCCTCTGCCCTTGACACTTACATGGTGTGAAATATCTTGCTTACTTGATAATGCCAAGTGCTGGTTGAGAGTCTGGCACATAGTAAGAGATCAATAAATGTCTGACAAATGAGTGGACAGATTCACTTTCCATACCAAGAGAACACCCAATTTCATTTCCTAGATTAGCATCTAAGGAAGCTTTTAAACTTGTAAAATCAATCTGATCTACATACTGCAGACTCTGGTTAGCTTCTTTGTACTACATTTCTAAAAGGACACATCTATCTAAGTATACTCTCCTTGTAAACCTGTCTGGGATATGATGACTTTGCTTTAGCTTTTCAAGCAGGACATTCTGCTTCTTCCACTGGTGTCCTCTCAAACCTTCATGCCACCGTGTGTATAGTTGGGTGGGTCCTTCAACAATTACCAACTTCTACCAAGGACGAGATGGTTGAATGGCATCACCAACTCAATGGACATGAGTATGAGCAAGCTCCAGGAGTTGGTGAAGGACAGGGAAGTCTGGCATGCTGCAGTCCATGGGGTCACAAAGAGTCAAACATGACTGAGTGACTGAACAACAACACCGCCTGCTCTTACAAACTTCAAAACTGTTCAAACACACTCATCTTGATACAATTTTCCTGTCAGTTTGCAGCCTTCCAGAGAGAAGAACCCCCTCCCTCCTCTGCTCTATCTTCTCTGTTGTCCCTGATTCACAGCACCCCTCCATTGCTCTGGGCATCACCCCCTCTTGCAGAAACCCTCTCCTGTCAAGAAGTTAGAAAGGAAAGGTTCTACTAACCTTCAACAGTAAGAGAGAGACTATTATTACCTCTTAACTCAGCTTCTGTGTTTCAGATTGGACTTCTTGATATCTAGCCAAACTTTTCATACTGTTCATAAGCTTCTCAAGGCAAGAATAATTTGCCCACCTGATGTGAAGAGTCAGTTCATTGGAAAAGATCCTGATGCTGGGAAAGATTGAGGGCAAGAGGAGAAGGGGGCGATAGAGGATGAGATGGTTGGATGGCATCACTGACTCGATGGACATGAGTTCGAGCAAGCTCCTGGAGGCAGTGAAGGACAGGGGAGCCTGGTGTGCTGCAGCTCAGTGGAGTCACAAAGAGTCAGACAGGACTTAGCAACTGAACAACAACAAGGCAAACTCTACAATCATGCCTGAAACTGGCACATAGCAGACACTTGAGAAGTATTTGCTGGTTGCTCAGTTTCCTCCTTTTCCTTTAAATTCTGATATCTGCCAAACTCACTCTCTCTTTGACAGGTTCCTAGACCCTCAGGCCTGGGTGTGGAGAAGGGACCTTTATGCTTCTCAAGTACTTAAGTATTAATGTTGATCTCCCTGCCTTCAGCCCCATCCCCAAATTAGTAGTTAATTTTGTTCTTGCCTGGAGCATCTTTTGAACCCTCACGTGGGAGCATACAGGTTTTTATTACTTTAAGCCAAGTGACCTTGGGCAGGTTATTAATCTTCTCAGTGTCATTGTCTTTTCTTTACAAAACAAAAGGCTTGATACTAAAAAGATCTTGGTTGTCAAAACATAGTTTTAACGTCCATTTTAGGAATATATTTAAATGTAAATTGTATATGGTAACTGCTGTTGCTGCTGCTGCTGCTAAGTCGCTTCAGTCGTGTCCGACTCTGTGCGACCCCATAGACGGCAGCCCACCAGGCTCCACCGTCCCTGGGATTCTCCAGGCAAGAACACTGGAGTGGGTTGCCATTTCCTTCTCCAATGCATGAAAGTGAAAAATGAAAGGGAAGTCGCTCAGTCGTGTCCGACTGTTTGCAAGAGTACTGGAGTGGGGTGCCTGCCTTCTCCACATGGTGACTACCTTAGTTTTACTGTGTTTTCTCCTCAGTGAGAACTTTAGCTTCCTGCAGGTAGGACACAGATATCATGGACTCCTCAGGCTCTCTTTCGCACTTTGTCTCTGTCTCTCCCTTCCAGTCTCTCCTTCTCAGCTATCAGATCACTCTGCACTTTTCCCTTAGAGTGTCTGAGTGTTCAAGCTTGGTAGTAAAACAGCCTAGGTAGATCCTGGCACCATGGTCTTGGGTAACTTTATTTAATCTGAATCTCAGTTTCCTCATCAATAAAATGGATTAGTACTAGTATCTACCTTGTATTATTGTTAGAATCTAATGAAATCATACATAAAGCACTTAGTATAGTGACTGTTCATAACATACTTTCAATTAATGTTAGATATTAATTTTTCTTAGTCCTTTGAGCATACATCCCAGTCCTTTCTACATGCTACTATCTTTGTCTGAAATTGTGTTTTACCTTATTGTGGCTTTCTCTTCTGCCATGTTTGAGATTTCAGTTCAATAATCACTTCCTAAGGAAAACTTTATCTGATAGACCAAACTAGATAATGAACAGCTTTATCATAAGCTCCTACAGTTTCCTGTATTTATCCTTCATAGCATTATCAGAGAAAGCAATGGCACCCCACTCCAGTACTCTTGTCTGGAAAATCCCATGGATGGAAGAGCCTGGAGGGCTGCAGTCCACGGGGTTGCTGAGGGTCGGACACGACTGAACGACTTCACTTTCACTTTTCACTTTCATGCATTGGAGAAGGAAATAGCAACCCACTCCAGCGTTCTTGCCTGTAGAATCCCAGGGACGGGGAAGCCTGATGGGCTGCCGTCTATGGGGTTGCACAGAGTCGGACACGACTGAAGCGACTTAGCAGCAGCAGCATTATCAGAAATATAATTAAAACAATTGATGATGCAATTATGTTTTTGACATGTCTTCCCTACTACAATGTAAGATTGAAGATTTCTACTTCCAGTCTTTAGAGAATAAATAACTTACTGGAAGTATTGTCTCACCATAAACATATAGCTGGACAAGCATACCTCAGAGATATTGCAGGTTCTGTTCCAGACTGCTGTGATAAAGTGAATACAGCAATAAAATTAGTCACATAAATTTTAGGTCTAGAACTTAATTATAGAACTTACATTTATTCTATACTGTAGTTTATTAAGTTTGCCAAAGCATTATGTCTAAAAATCATTGTACAAATCATAATTTAAAAATATATTATTGCTAAGAAATGCTATCATCTAACAATACAAGGTTGCCACAAATCTTCAATTTGCTAAAAAATGCAGTATCTATGAAGCACAATGAAGCTAAATACAATAAAACGAGGTATGCCTGTACACGAGGCAACTGTTCTCAAGCACTGAACAATAAGCAATGTAGAACTATAGTACTGCAGAGGGAAGAAACTCCTGAGATGAGCTCCATGAATGCCCAGCTCCCTCTGCCAGGGGCATGTTCCTTCTATAGATCAGAGAGATAAGGCACAAGCTCAATGTACTGAGGTAGAATTTACAGGGCATGGTGCTGGAGAAGAGAGAACCGTTATGTGTGTCAGAGGAAAGGACCCATGGAAGAATTAAATGCAGCCATTGTGATGCTTCATTATATGTGTTAATGTAACTGAGCTAAAAGTTATCCAGATAGCTGGCAAATTATCATCTCAGTGTATGTCTGTCTGTGAGGATGTTTCTAGAAGAGGTTAGTTATTTAACTGGTAGATTGAATAAAAAAGAATACTTTCATTAGTGCTGGTGGACATCATCCAAGAGGTTAAGGGGCTTGAATAGAACAAAAATGTATAGGAAGGCAGATTTGTTCTCTACCTGAATTCAATATCCATCTCTCCCACCTTCAGACATTGGTGCTACTGTTACTTAGGTTTCTGGACTCTAACTGTGATTTACATCATTACCCTGGTTCCCAAGTCTTCAAGTTTGGACTGAAACTATCATCAGCTTTCCTGGGCCTCTAGGTTGCAGATGGTAGGTTGTGTGACTTTGCAGCCTTTGTGATTGTATGAGCCAATCTTTCATAATAAGTATCTTTCTGTTAACCTGTATATATCCTGTTGGCTCTGCTTCTCTGGAAAACCCTGAGTAAGACAGTCATTGACCAAGGCCTGGGTGATGCATGATCAGGGACATACTTCACAAGACTCAGCAAGTAAACTGTTGTAAGACAGAATTGAACAGAGGTGCCAGAAATCATTCAGTACTATGAGATACTGGAGTTCTTGCCAGGGCCAAAAAAGATAAATACATAAATAAGAAGAAGAAAAAAGTGAGAAAGAAGGACAGAAAGAAGTTGCACTGTTGCACTGAACACTTCTGGCATGCACTTGAGAGCTCAAATGGACTATGCTTTTAGAGTAAGGATCATCACCCAGAGTAAGAGCCACATCCTGTAACTAATACTGAAATAAAAATGGACCTATCCTAACATTTAATATAATAGAATTGTAGTTGGCAAGACCAGAATTGCTAATAACTGTGGAATGCCTTCCAGAACATTACTCAAAACATTTTGAAGGAAGATAACACAATCTAAACTCCCTACAGTATGCTATAACAAAATCCATCTGTGCTACCAAACATTAGCAGACATGTGAAGGACTAGAAAAATGTGACCCATACTCAAGAATTTTTAAAAAGCAGTCAATAGAAACAGACCCTGGGATGACACAGATGTTGGAGTTTCAAGGAAAAAATAGCCATAAGAAGTAAACAAGTGAAACATTTCAGCAGAGAAATTAAACCGCAAAAGGAATCAAATGGAAATTTCAGATGAGGAAAGCAAAATATATAAAAAGAAAAAAAAATTTTTAGATGGGCTTAATAGCAGATAGCATATTCAAAAGCACTGACATTACTTTGCTGACTAAGGTCCGTCTAGTCAAGGCTATGGTTTTTCCAGTAGTCATGTATGGATGTGAGAGTTGGACTGTGAAGAAGGCTGAGTGCCAAAGAAAGAATTGATGCTTTTGAACTGTGGTGTTGGAGAAGACTCTTGAGAGTCCCTTGGACTGCTAGGAGATCCAACCAGTCCATTCTGGAGGAGATCAGCCCTGGGATTTCTTTGGAAGGAATGATGCTAAAGCTGAAACTCCAGTACTTTGGCTACCTCATGCGAAGAGTTGACTCATTGGAAAAGACTTTGATGCTGGGAGGGATTGGGGACAGGAGAAGAAGGGGACAACCTAGGATGAGATGGCTGGATGGCATCACCAACTCGATGGACGTGAGTCTGAGTGAACTCCGGGAGTTGGTGATGGACAGGGAGGCCTGGAGTGCTGCGATTTATGGGGTTGCAAAGAGTTGGACACGACTGAGTGACTGAACTAACTAATAGCAGATTGGGGACTCCTGAGGAAAGAGTTGAGAGCTTGAATGGAGGTGAAAAAAGACAAATCATCCAATCTGAATAACAGAGGAAAGGGATTAAAAGATAAACAGATCCTTAGTGATTTGTGAGACAATATCAAATAGTCTAACATAAATGTAATTAGAGAACCAAATGAGACAGGAGAGAAAAAATAGAAAAATAAATGGCTAAAACATTTCAAAGTTGTTTATAAACATCAATGTACATATCCAAGAACCTTGAACTTCAATAAAGAAAAATACAAGATGAATTACATATAGGTATGTCGTAGTCAAATCGTTGAAAAAAGTTAAAAAAAAATCTCAAGAAAAAGCAGACTAAAAGGACATGCCTTACATATAGTGGTAATAATTTGATACTGGTTTTCGATCAGAAACAATAGACGACAGAAAGCAATGGAATTATGTGCTGGAGAGAATAAAAAGATTTTCAACCCAGAATTCCATATTCTGTGCTTAGATTTTTTAGAATGAAGATGAAATAAAGTTTTTTTCAGATAAACTAAAGCTAAGAGAAATCATAGATACCAGACCTGCCTTAAAAGCAATACTGGAGGAATTTCTTCAGGCTGAAAAGAAATGACATGATACAGGAACTTAGAGCTATACCTAGAAGTGAAGAACACTGGAAACTGGAAATATGTGAATAAATATAAAATATTATCTCATTTTCCTATTTCCTTTGTTTAAAACACCCAAAAATATTGTGGGGTTTATTACATTTGTCAGTATTACATTTCTGACAATAATAGCATAAAGTATGGGGGAAAATAAATGGAATTTACTGTTGTACATTTTACCCAAAGTGGGACAATATTAACTCTAAGTAATCTGAATAAGTGAAGGAGACATATTATAATCTCTAGATGCTGGGAAAACAAATGAAAATAATAAAAGGAGGCGCAGGTAAATATCTAGTTGAGGAATTAAAATGTAATATCAAAAGTATTTGATTAACCCCAAAGTAGTCAGGGACAGAATAGAGAAATCAAGAGACTATATAGGAGAGTAGACTTAACATTCTACCATATCATGAAACCAGAAACTAAATCTTTCTTATTCATGACTGTATGCCCATTACTTTCCACAGTGCCTAATATATAAACTGTTCAATCAATATCTAATGAAAGCATGGAATTAGACTCTTTATCTTACACAATGGTCTCAAAATGTGCACATTGGTGGCATGTCTGTAACTGGCAGATTCATTTAGAATCTGCATGATATGCTTCCTCTTAGCATGGAAGAAGTGTCCTCTTCACCAACTGGACATCTGGGTGTGAAGGCAATCTACTAAGGATGCTACTGAGTGCATTCCCCAGCCAATAACACTAGAAAGAGATTAACTGGTGAAGGTAGGTCAACCAACAAAGTGCCTTAATATGGATGGCGTTTTACACCCATAGAAACCAAGCACTCTTGGATAGATTAACTGTATCACATAAATATTTCTTTACTCATTTATTTAAAAAAGCACTTACAATAATGCATATGTTGTAAATAATATTTGTTGTAGAATTGTGGATGCACAAGTGGTCATACAAGAAAAAAATCCCTGCTCTCCAGGGTCTAACCATCTACACGGATGGTGACCTCTATTATATCCCATGATGGATAATTCAGTTTCTTCTATTAAGCCTGAATTCTCTGAGGGGAGGACTCTGTTCACTGATTAATACATTATTCAAAAAAAAAACTTATTGAATGTCTTCAGTGTGCTTTGTACTATCCCAGGTACTAGGAATAATTCCCGCTTTAATTGATCTTATAGTCAGGGAAGAAAAAGTAATAAAAATAAGTAGCAAAAACTAAAGTTTGCCAGATAGAAAGCAGGACTGAGAGCTATTGCTGAACAGGTTGAGAGGTAGAGTGGGAAAGACATAATTTTCAGTGTGGTGGCCAGGGAGGTTTCACTGGAGTTACATATCAGCAAAAATACCTAATGAGCTGAGAAAGTTTCTTATCCTACTTTGATTATTAGCAACCAGCACATGTTAGGCACTAACATATATATTAGTGATTCATCTTACTCATTTATTAATTCACTCAATATTTTTTGACACAATGGACAGGTTAATACCTTAAATTAATTGGCTACATAAACTGCTGAATCCAATAATCTATCATAAATTTATTGCCTTACAAATCAAAATTAAGCCAACTCCCTTATCCCTGCAACTAGAAGTTAAATCAACGTACTAGGGTACTAGTACTTAAAAAATCAGGAAACAAAATAATACAGAAAAGAGAATAAGACGTAAGTGTGCAAGTAAGTAGGCTACTTTAAATTGTGATATAACTGAATGAAAATTCATTTGTGTTTATCAATAGGAAAGGTTTCATCTTACAAAGCCTGACCCTACTAAGTGAAAGTGAAGTCACTCAGTTGTGTCCGACTCTTTGCGACCCCGTGGATTGTAGCCCACCAGGCTCCTCTGCCTAGATTCTCCAGGCAATAATACTGGAGTGGGTTGCCATTTTTTTCTCCAGGGGATCTTCCCAACCCAGGGATCAAACCCAGGTCTCCTGCATTGCAGGCAGATGCTTTAACCTCTGAGCCACTAGGGAAGCCCTGACACTATTAAGAACACAACCATTACCTCAGTTGCTCCGTATTTCTGACCCCTCCTCATCTCAACAGTGTATAAACAAGTGGTCATTTTCACAGACTGCTTTCCAGTTACACACAAAAAAATGCAATTACATGTAAATGACAGGCTTCCAGGTGAGTGATGGGCCATGAATTATGAAATCAACAAGTAATGATGATGGTAATAGAAGTGGTAATTTCACCATAATGAGAATTACCCTTATCTTTCTCCTTTATCTAGGAGAGCTGTTGTCAAGAACAAATATTTCCTGTGGCTTTGCACGGGAATAAAGGCTTCTGCTCCATAATTCACATCCCTGTTTAAGCTTCCATCTTGTGCTTCCAAATTATGACCAATGTTTTTCTTCCTAGATCCTAAACATGCGGATGTCTGTTGGAGGAAAATGGCTAATAATGTTTCCACAGACATGGTGTCTTCCATGAATCAATAACTATGACAAAATCAGTAGGCATTGAAGTGACCCTGTGATCCTGTGTGGATCTCCTTTGAGTCTGTGACAAGCTGCCTTGTGGGCAGGCACTTGAGCTGGACTGACTGCAAATAGGAACTTTCCACCAGCAGGTCAATTTTTAAAATGGGCTTGGAGCTGGGGCTTCCCAGTAGCACATGGTAAAGATTCTGCCTGCCAAAGCAGGAGACGTAAGAGACACAGGTTTGATCCCTGGTTTGGGAAGATTCCCTGGAGAAGGAAATGGCAACCCACTCCAGTATTCTTGCCTGGAAAATCCTGTGGACAGATGAGCCTGGTGGGCTACAGTCCATGGGGTCTTGAAGAGTTAGACATGACTGAGCAATTGAGTGCACACACACACAGGGCTGATAAATACACACACATACACACACACACACACACACAGTTCATTTTACCTTTTCAAATTTATTCTTGAAGAAACAGGACTCTAGATAATTTGGAGTATGTGTTCTGATGATAATTCTTGCTGAAAATTGCTATCAAACCACATCAATTGTTACTGGATGCTATAGTCAGCCCCCAGTTATAATGACTTATTTTGAAGAAGGGCACCAGCAGAGTCAGTGGCCAGAAATCAAGGAGAAATGCCTACATTTAATTTTGTAGCTATGAATTTTGGAGCCATCACACTGACCTTCCTGTTTCATTCTGTCTGATTGTAAACCAAGTAGCCTCTTTATTAGTTAATATAGAAGGTGGGAGCCAGAAAGTGCTTGAATTGCTAGAAATAATCTACAGATTAGATCTGAATGCAAATAGAATAAATTTGACTCTCCTGAGAGTTTCCACCTGAAGACACCTGTTTCGTGTAAACGAATGCTGGTCTGTCAGCCTCTCTGTGTCTTTCCTGTGTTTCTCTCTGCCTTTGTGTCTTTAGCTGTTCCTCTCACTTTCTTCAATCTTTCTCACTTCCTTACCTCTGTGTCCCTCTCCCTCGCTGTCTCTGTGTTTCTCTGGCTCCATGTCTGTCTGTCTCTGCCCTTCTTTGTGCCTATTTGTGTCTCTCATTTCCCTGTCTTTCTCTGCTCTCTGTCTCTCTGCCTCTGTCTCAGATGCTCTCTCAAGCAAGACAGGGTCCCATTTGATTTTCTTTAACTTTGTGTTGACTGCACACCTCATGAAACATTTAGAGAGAGCCTTAGTCAGCTTAGGTATGGGATAATCATTGTAAACTACTGCTAGGTGAATGTCAGTAAAGGACTAGACTGTCAAAAGCTGCAGCGCTTTCCAAACCAGTACTGAGTGCTCCTGTTCATCCTCATTTCTGCCCTGCTCTATTGGCAAAGCTCACAAGAGCATGTTAACACAGAACAACACAGCAAAGGTGTCCACTTTCTTTGGGATCCTTTAAGATTCATCATTGACAACAACACTGTAAAGCAATTTTCCTCCAATTAAAAACAAACTTTAAAAAAAGCAAATAAAGAAAACAATCATCATTGAAGTCTAATTTTCCTTTGCTCCTCTGCACAGATTGCCCAAACTTCTTATAAGGCGATACCTTTTGTGTGGGGTTGGGAAATTGTTTGGAGCTTCCTATAGGTATGGTGACAAGGTCTTCTGTTGGTCCAGGA
The DNA here is from genome assembly GCF_001704415.2 of Capra hircus. Classification (NCBI taxonomy): domain Eukaryota; kingdom Metazoa; phylum Chordata; class Mammalia; order Artiodactyla; family Bovidae; genus Capra; species Capra hircus. The sequence goes on from NC_030813.1 coordinate 40,860,726, forward strand.
CAGTGCCAATTTACGCATTGTCCCGACATTCAGTTTGTTAGCACTCCCTTTTTGTGTTCAAAATGTTCTGGTTTGGATGGCAAATGGTCTAGTCACGGTGTATTAGCAACTGGTAAGGTCCGTTCCCACAGAGTAACGTGCAGTCATTGACTCCATTCAACTATCAGTAATGTAAATTGTACAACTTCCTTTTTAAAATGGTATTTAAAAATAGCTAAAATTAGTAGGCAAGATGAAATAAGGGTAAAAATATATGTATTTGGATAGGATGGAATATTATTCAGCTTTAATAAAAAAAGGAAATCCTGCCATATGTGAGAACATGGATGAACCTAGAGAGCATTAAGCTAACTGAAATAAGACAGTCACAAAAAGATGGAATTCTACTGAGAGGAAGCCTCCAGAACAGTCAAATTCATAGAAGCAGAGACTAGAATGGGGCTTGCCAGGATCTGGGGTTGCGGGGAGGGGATACAGTGTTCCCCTGTATAAAGTTCAGTTACATGAGATGAATTAGGTCTGGAGATCTGTTGTATGCAATACAACATAGCACTTCTAGTTAAGCAGACACTGCTGTGCACTCAAAAATTTAAGGGGGTAGATCTCATCTTATGCAACAAAACAATGTAAGTAATACAGCTACATAAAAAATGCAACATAAAAATGTAAGTAACTTGGGTAACATTTGTAGTGGAGTGACTTACAGCTTTGGAGTCAGTCAGTACTGGTTTGAAAAAGTTCTTCCACTTTTTGTTCATGAGAATTTGGGAAAGTAACTTAAGCTCACTTAGCCTCTTTGATCTCAGCTGTATCACAGGAATGATAATAATTCAGCCTTTGCTATGTCCTGAGGTGTTAGGAGGTTCAAGTGAGGTTACATATACATAGCTCCTGGCGAGATAAATGTTCTCCTCCTGAAATGTGTTTAAGGCTTAGCACCCAACTCAAAAAGGAGTATTTCAAAATAGATAGCAGTATCTTTTGTTAAATATATAGTAGCAATTAAAGCATCCCCCAAATTTCTATCTTGCATATTGTCCCTTTAATAATGATTGTACTATAAATATGAATTAAACCTAAACCTAACTGCAGTATTCCTCCAAACTAAATACAAATAACCCATTTAATATGTATATATATCTCATTTAAAAATATATATTGTTTTAAGTGCTTTTAATTATTACCTATTTTATAATTTTAAATTTTCCTTTGGAATTAGTCAATCATGTATTTGAAATTAGAAAGCTAGTTATAACTGAGTAAGATTGAGTCTTCTGATGACAAGAAACCACAAATATAATTTATAAATCAAGTTTTAATAAGATTTGATATTATAAAGTTCACTTGCTTGTTAATCAGAGTGTTTATTATATAATGAGTCTTTCTGCCCCTCCACTACCCCAGTCATATTCATTTTAGTATAATCTAGGCTACCCTGTTCATCATATGATTGGCCAGTTACCCGACTATTCCCCTTTAATAACATGCTTGAAAAAATTAAAAAAAAAACAAAACTGTTTCCCTTTATTCATTCTACTCAGCTCCTTTTAATAGAAAATCCTATAGAGTATCATAGTCTGTTATAAGAACTTTGGCTTTTACTTAGGCAGAAAGTGAAAGATTTTGAGCAAAAGAGTGAGGTAATCTAAATTGTTTCATTCTAAAAATATTCATTGCATACCTACTAAGAAGTGGCAAACAGAAACCTCGTTTCTGCTCTCATTAAACCTTGAGGAAGGTAAATATGAATAAAGAATTAAAAAATAAAACAGAAAATTTCTCTAAATTACACTTGAATATGATTTTGCCCTAAGAAACAATAGAGATAAATGCCTAAAGTTCAGACTTCTAACAATGACAGTAATAAGAACTTTCTGTGTGCCAAGTACTTTAAAAGCATTGTATCATTTAATCTTTACAAGAACTCCACGTGGCAGATAATAGTATGATACAAATCACAGGTGAGGAAATTAAGCATACACAGATGCATGCAGCTTATAAGTGGCAGTATCTGGATGTAAGCACATGTCCATCTGTTTGCCTTCTGGGTCTGACATTTTGACTTCTTTACTGAACTCATAATGGCTCCAATAAATATCTAGACTACTTCACTTACTGAGTGTGTCTAATTGTGTAGCCTTCAGCTACAGGATATTTGTTTCACTTCATAGAGTGATTTTTATTTCCTTCTATGCCCCTTCAGTTAGGTTTCTTAAAACTCATCTTATCTTGATGAGTATATATGAATATAGTATTGAAAACTTGGTGACCTGCATTCTTCTACCAGAAATATTGCCTCTAATTCTATTTTTTACAGGACATCCATCAAATTCCCAGTGGTATTAAAAAATAATAATGCAGTTGAAGAGAAAGCTGCAGTAGGAGATCCAATTTCTTCATCTGAAAAATAGGGGTAATAATATGTGACATTCACTAATCTCAAGGAAGTTAGGAGACGAATGAAGTAATTGTCTCTGCAAAATTTCTCAAATGTAGAAGAAATAACATATAATCCATTATAACTTCCAGTGTGAAACAGTAGTTCCCTATCCTTTCGGGCCTCTGTATTCAATCTTAATCTTTCACCAATGTATTTATTCTATAGAACTATTTGTTTATTAGTTTAACAAATAGTATTTGTTGAGTATATTGTAAGTAAGACCCTGTACTAGGCACTTGGAATAAAAATAAAATAAGATATGAAATGAAGCTCATGTTTACTATTTTTTGAATGCCAATTAGTTGGTCTTGGCTGCTCATGATAATCAAGAGGGTAGCTTAGAATAATTATCCCAGCTTGATCACTCCAGCCTGTCTAAATTGGGTAACTACAATATGAAGCCAAATTTGAGAACCATTTTTCTGTTCTCAGCTGATCCCATACCAGAGAGATTTAGTTATACATTTCTGATATCACAAACTAGCTGTTTCTACATGGACATTGTTCCAGGTTGAGAAAGGTCTCTAAGAAATTCATGCTCACTCTGAACCTCACAATGTGAAGCTTATTTGGAAAGAGAGTTTTCTCAGATGTAATTGGCTAAGATGAGGTCATACTGAATTAGGGTGGGCTTTAAATTGAATGCGTTGTGGCTTTATAAGAGAAAGGGCACGCACACACACATCACAGAAGAGACCATGTAAAGATGGAGGCAGAGACTGGAGTGATGCCGCTATAAGCCGAGGAAAGCCGGCTTTGCCGTCAGCCACCAGAAACTAAGAAACAGGCATGAAACAATCTCCTTCAGAGCCTTCAGAAGAAACCACCCATGCTGATGCCTTAATTTCAGACTTCTGGTCTCCTAAACTGTGAGAGAATAAAATTTTGGTTGGTTAAAACCATTTACTTTATAGTTGACTTCCCTGTAGCTCAAACGGTAAAGAATCTGCCTGGGATGCAGGAGACCAGGGTTCCATCCCTGGCTCAGGAAGATCCTCTGGAGAAGGAATGGCAGTCCACTCCAATATTCTTGCTTAGAGAATTCCATGGATGGAGAAGCTTGGCAGGCTTCAGTTCGTGGGGTCATGAAGAGTGGGACACGACTGAGTGACTAACACACACACACTTTACAGTTATTTAATCCAGATGCTCTAGGAAAACTAATACAGACATCAATTAACAGCTTTTTAAGTGTGCCAGAAAAAAAATCAAATTATAGCATAGCTCTGTATTGATTCTCGACATTATATATGGAGTCCCTCAAAATATAAGAGACTCCTTGTCACTTGTAACATCTTAATAGTACAGATAGGTTGTGCAAACTGCTGCTAATCATATTCATTCTAGGTGAGTTAATTCATTTCACACTACAATTGAGTGACTTTCTAACTGTGTGTGGGTGCCATGTTCTTTATTGTGTAGTTTGGGTTAGGTAAATCTCTGTTGAAGACAGGCATTCACAAAGAACTAACCCAGAAGTAAGGGTCGTCTCAACTTTGTTTCTAATTAAGTAATCAGATATTTATTGAATATCAGATGACTTTCTTTATCACTGAGACTAATGACCAGATTCCCTACAATGGCCTACAAAGTAGGTACAAGCCTCCCACAAAAATTTATCAGTCTGTTTTATCTCCTATTTCACTCTACTCATTCTGTCTGTGTCATCTGCTAGCGTTGGTGTCTGAAATATCTTATCTCAAGTATCTTCAAGGTCACTTCCTCACCCCTTTCGGATCTTTAATCCAGCTTCACCATCTCAGCGAGAACTCCTCTGACCATCTTTCCTCACCACTCCCTGTATTTCTTTCCTGCTTTATTTTTGCCTCATAAATTGCTTTATGTTGTTAGCTGGATTGTATATTCCTTCCCCAGATTCATATATAGAAGCCCTGGCCTCCAGTTCCTCAGAATATTTGACAATATTGGAGGCATTATTGGAGCTTTTAAAGCAGCAACTAAGTCAAAACAATGCTATTAGGATGGTCCCTAATTCAGTGGTGTCCTAGTAAGAAGAGGAGGAGAGTCACTGGAAATGTGTGAACACAAGGAAGGGCCATGTGAGGAGGTCACAGTGAGAAGGGGGCTGTTTGCCAAGGAGAGAGGGTCAGGAGAAATCAAGCTTCTAAGACCTTGATCTTGAACTTCTAGACTCCAGAACTGAGAAATTATATTTATGTTGTTTAAGTCACTCAGAGCAGAGGAAACTAACACGGTCAGTCATCTGGAACACTACTGAGACAGGAAAGTGGGCACTATTAATATCAATACAAGGACAATGGGCGTAAGCTGTGACTTCCAGGGTGTAGCAAGACTTTCGGGAGCCCTATCCATAGAACTGGTCACTATTATCATGCGATGTACTGTGTGTGTGTGCGCGTGTGTGCTAAGTCACTTCAGTCATGTCTGACTCTTCATGATCCTATGGACTGCAGCCCACCAGGCTCCTCTATCCATGGGGATTCTCTAGGCAAGAATACAGGAGTGGGTTGCCATGCCCTCCTCCAGGGGAGCTTCCCAATCCTGAGACTGAACCTGCGTCTCCTGTGTATGCTGCATTGGCAGGCAGATTCTTTACCACTGAACCACCTGGGAAGCCCATCACACACATGTACCTCTTAATGCAGAAAAGATGCTTACACAATCTAAGCAGCTAGCAGAAACAAAAATGCAGAGTTTTAACTCATTAAATTCATTGAAATGATTAATACTAGTCACAATATTGTACATGTTGAGGTACAAATGATTCCCACAAATCATGTCAACATGGGTCCATAATGTCATATTTAACTAAACGGTATAGTTGGAAAGATCCATAGTACTTTAATCCTAAATTTTCTAACAGCGCTATAGAAAAATCAAGGGTAGCAAATCAATGTCCCTAAGATAGATACAAGTAGCTCTTCCTTCTAATTTGACTTAGTAACTAATGCTTTAGGCTGATACACAATGTGAAATACTTTCCTTGAAGACAGGCAACTCTGCCTGCCCCTAGACATTTTTATTTATTAGAAACTGAGTCAGGAAAATCTGAAGTTAAAATTTATCACAGCAGCTGAAGGGATATATCTTGCTAAAGAAAATTAATTTTATGCCAGTTTGGTAGACATTGTCTGATACCTTTCCATAAATAACTAATTTGACCATATCAAAATACTGCCTAAGAGAATTTTTTGAGTTGCATAAAGTGAAGTTATATTTTGAATGCAAATTCAAAATAGTATCATATAAATAATAAACTCTCATACTTTGTGCCAATTTGAAAGTAATGCAATAGTCAAGTGTTTGTTACAGTTGTCAAGAATGTCATAACTTAGAAGCTGGCAGGCTGAATGAATAGTGAAATATGTAAAATATTGCTTTAAGGCAAATATCCCACGAAGTTTGTAGCAAAAGCTCCAGCCGTCCTTTTTAACCTTACAGAAACATCCAATTAAGAACTTAAATTACTTGAGGTCATCAAGAACATGTTCTTCAAATCAAACATAATCCCTCTATAACTCACACTAACTAGGCTTCACCCCAAATACAGAGGGACTAAAATTTTAATCCTGAAAATCCTTAGCATCACTCATTTCAATTTCATAAATGTCCATTGATGCTTTAGTTTGATCCTTGATGCTTTCTCTTCCCAGGGATCTTAGAGTTTTATTGGCGAGAGAGTGAATTTTTAGGAGATAAAAGTGAAAAAAAAAAAACAAAAACAACGCTTTGTTCAAAGGCTGATTCTGTGTCCTCCTCTATCATTCAGAAGGTCTTACCCTGTATTGAAGTTATTAGATTCTCTGGCTCTTCCAGGTCTCCATGAAATGAAATAGAGGGCTATTTAGGAAACCCCAACCGTCCTATTTCAGACACCTGCCATGACTAAATATTATAAAAGGTACATTATAAATACTGTCTTGTATAAATTTCTTAAGAATCATTTATCAAGGAAGAAACTGAACTCAGAAATGTTTTGGTGCACTCAAGATCTGAAGTCTAAAAACTAATGGAATGTGTCTGTTAACCTGGTCTGTCTGAACACCAAGGCCACAATACACTATTTATATTTCATTCATCTCTGTCTCTCCAGCATCATACTTGATGTGTAGCATTGGCTGTTTAATACATATTTGTTAAATGAATGAATCAATCAATGTTGGTTGAATTCCAAAGGAGAAAGGAAGACTCCTTGTTAATGAATAAATCATGACTTTTTCAAGGTTTCCAAAACCAATTAGCATTTCCTTGGGACAATCTGAAATGCCAGATCCTAGCAAACCTATCTATCAATTGGAGAAAAGGACATTCGGAAAACTGAGCCCTGAAAACTTGTTGAGCCATCACTTCCTTATTCAGTGGTCTTCGGTGTTAGGCTGCTGATTACTGGGAGTTGTGGGAGCAGCAGGGAGCCCAGCATTGTCAATAAACTTTAATAGCTTGAAGTAACAGTGCTATTAAAGTATACTCAGTTTGTAAAAAGGAACAGATTAAAGTTATGAAATTGAGATAAGATATCCTTACAGAGAGCACAATACTGTGTTCTCAGGCTAAAGTTTCGTAGGAAGCTTGTGCAAATGGAAACTGTTGTTGTATAGTCGCTAAGTCATTCTGACTCTTTTGAGACTCCATGGACTAGCAAGCCAGGCTCCTCTGTCTATGGGCAGAATCCTGGAGTGGGTTGCCATTTCCTTCTCTATCGGATCTTTCTGACCCAGGGATCTAACCTATGTTTCCTGCACTGTAGGCGGATTCTTTACTGCTGAGCTGCCAGGGAAGTCCAAGGGAAATTATGGATCCTATTTTATACTCTGTATGAGTAAAACCATTGATTTCAGCATGACCTCAGGATCCCATGTGTATAGAGCCAAGCACAACAATTTGTCTAATGAATGCTTTTTTTATAACCAAGACAGATTTGAGGTTCATGTAGGCTTCTGCGGACACTGAACTGAAAGAGTTTGAGCTTCCTGTTAACGATCATAGTAACACATGCCTTTTTGGGAATACTTTACAAAGCACAACCCAATCTGATCATCAAAACAGACCTTGTAAAATAAGCTGAAAGGGTATACTGCAGCACAGGGAACATAGCCAATATTTTATAAGCGTGAAAGGAGTATAACCTTCAAAAAATGTGAATCACTGTTGTACGCCTGAAACTTATATAACATTATACATCAACTATACCTCAATTTTTAAAAAAAGTTTGAAAAGTAAAACAAAATCCAGTCCTGAGATATATGTGTTTGGTATTATATTTTGCAAATGAGAACATTTAAGAGTTTAGAGAATGTACTGCTCAATTGTCATCTAGCTGAGACTCTATTCCGACTGGTTCCTCTTCTCTGTTCTAGCTACTTAAAACGGTACTCAGACTATCAGCCTCTTCTGGGAGCTTGTAAGGAATGCAGACTCTTGGGAACCACCCCTGAACTACTGAATCATAATTTGCATTTTAATAAGATCTTCAGGTGATTTGTATGCACATTAAATTGTGAAAATCACAGTATACATCATGTCACATTAGTCATCTAGAAGGCCTCGACTTTGAAAATCTCATCTGGAGTCGATATGAAGGAGGAGTTAGGGGAGGGCACTACCATTAAAAATAAGCTGGCAATCTCTGAATCTTCTCAAAACATAACCAGGTTTAAATACTGACTGCATCAATAATGTAGATATATTTAGTATGCATGCATTCATGCTGAATCACTTCAGTCATGTCTGGCTCTTTGTGACCCTATGGACTATAGCCTGCCAGGCTCCTCCATCCATGGGCTTTTTCAGGCAAGAATACTGTAGGGGGCTGCCATGCCCTTCTCCAGGGGATCTTCCCCACCCAGGGATCGAATCTGCATCTCTCATATCCCCTGAATTGGCATGTGCATTCTTTACTGCTAGTACCACCTGGGAAGCCCATATTTAGGAATGGTTAAGATAATAGACTGTGAGTCCTGTTTTACCATTTCCTGTGTGGCTTTGGGAACACTGCCTAACTCTTGAGGCTTCAGTTTCTCATCTGGAAATGAGGATAATAAGCGCACCACTCTCAGGAGGCTGTTGTGAAGGTCAAAGGAGCTGAGGACTCTGAGCTGGTGCATGGTGAGCATGCAGCAATGCTCATTATTTTAAGGGTGATTCGCAACAGAGATTTACTCCATATTACCAAGGAAAACTTTAAAATAGGTTATCTTGGTTTTCCTTTAAGTTAATCCTTTCAACTCTCCCAGAGACTCACTTCATGTTAACTCTGACCTATAGAATTCTGTCAGGGGCACAAGGTCATTGTGAGTTTCAAAAAATTATCCCAGAAAAAACCCTTGACAGATTTCCTAAACTTTTCCTCTCAAGGAGTATTCATTTTATCCATATTCTGATCCTAAGAGGCCAAAATCAGGAAATAGATGGGAAAACAGTGGAAACAGTGTCAGACTTTAGTATTTTGGGCTCCAAAATCACTGCAGATAGTGACTGCAGTCATGAAATTAAAAGATGCTTACTCCTTGGAAGAAAAGTTATGACCAACCTAGATAGCATATTGAAAAGCAGAGACATTACTTTGCCAACAAAGGTCCATCTAGTCAAGGCTATGGTATTTCCAGTGGTCATGTATGGATGCGAGAGTTGGACTGTGAAGAAAGCTGAGCACCGAAGAATTGATGCTTTTGAACTGTGGTGTTGGAGAAGACTCTTGAGAGTCCCTTGGACTGCAAGGAGATCCAACCAGTCCATTCTGAAGGAGATCAGCCCTGAGTGTTCTTTGGAAGGAATGATGCTAAAGCTGAAACTCCAGTACTTTGGCTACTTAATGTGAAGAGTTGACTCATTGGAAAAGACTCTGATGCTGGGAGGGATTGGGGGCAGGAGGAAAAGGGGAAGACAGAGGATGAGATGGCTGGATGGCATCACCGATTCGATGGACGTGAGTTTGAGTGAACTCTAGGAGATAGTGATGGACAGGGAGGCCTGGCGTGCTGCGATTCATGGGATCCTAAAGAGTCAGACACGACTGAGCAACTGAAATGAACTGAACTGAACTGAACTGAACTGAATGGAAAGATTTGAGCTCCCTCTTTTGTGGGGGACCTTCAAGTCTGGCCCTTAGAGAACTTGATAAACTTTCAAAAATTGTTTTTCTTTAAATCTGTGGAACAGCTGAAAGGAAGTTCAGATGAGTTCTCTTCTCCAGGGGTCTGGAGAGGAGAGGATGAAGGAGAATAGTCAATGCTGAGCTCCTGGAAGACAGAGGGAAGCTGCAGAAATTGAGTTTTAGGGAAAGGAGCCGTTCACAGCAGGGTTAGCTGAAAATGAGGATCCATGGGATTCTCAGTTCGGTCCCCTGGCTCCATCCTGCTGGTGCATTGGAGCATTTTAAATAAAGGAATTATTTTGTCTTAAATTAATTGGATCTGCCCCCTCTACATGTAGAGGATGTGTAGAGGTAATATAAATACTTAACTTTCATTCCAATGAGCCAATGAACATGAAAAATGCTTTATCAAAACATATTGAAGAGCAGTGAGTTATTAAAATAACCAACAAGGACCTACTGTAAAGCATAGGAAAATATACTCAAGTTCTTATAATAACTTACAATGGAAAAGAATGAAAAAAAGTATATATATTTACATATGTTTGTATAGCTGAATAACTTTGCTGTACATCTGAAACTAATACAACATTGTAAATAAACTATATTTCAACAAAATTTTTAAAAATAAGAAAGAAATGAGTTGGTGTTAGTTAAGGCAAGGAGCAGCAGCTGCACTTTGGTGGCACAGCCGTGAAGAGACACCCCATGCCCAAGGTAAGAGAAACCCAAGTAAGATGGTAGGTGTTGCAAGAGGGCATCAGAGGGCAGACACACTGAAACCATACTCACAGAAAACTAGTCAATCTAATCACACTAGGACCACAGCCTTGTCTAACTCAATGAAACTAAGCCATGCCCGCGGGGCAACCCAAGATGGGTGGGTCATGGTGGAGAGGTCTGACAGAATGTGGTCCACTGGAGAATGGAATGGCAAACCACTTCAGTGTTCTGGACTTGAGAACCCCATGAACAATATGAAAAGGCAAAATGAGAGGATACTGAAAGGGGAACTCCCCAGGTCATTAGGTGCCCATTATGCTACTGGAGATCAGTGGAGAAATAACTCCAGAAAGAATAAAGGGATGGAGCCAAAGCAAAAACAATACCCAGCTGTGGATGTGATTGGTGATAGAAGCAAGGTCCAATGCTGTAAAAAGCAATATTGCATAGGAATCTGGAATGTCAGGTCCATGAATCAAGGCAAATTGGAAGTGGTCAAACAAGAGATGACAAGAGCGAATGTCGACATTCTAGGAATCAGTGAACTAAAATGGACTGGAATGGGTGAATTTAACTCAGATGACCATTATATCTACTACTGTGGGCAGGAATCCCTCAGAAGAAATGGAGTAGCCATCATGGTCAACAAAAGAGTCCGAAATGCAGTACTTGGATGCAATCTCAAAAATGACAGAATGATCTCTGTTCGTCTCCAAGGCAAACCATTCAATATCACAGTTATCCAAGTCTATGCCCCAACCAGTAACGCTTAAGAAGCTGAAGTTGAATGGTTCTATGAAGACCTACAAGACCTTTTAGAACTAACACCCAAAAAAGATGTCCTTTTCATTATAGGGGACTGGAATGCAAAAGTAGGAAGTCAAGAAACACCTGGAGTAACAGGCAAATTTGGCCTTGGAATGCAGAATGAAGCAGAGCAAAGACATATAGAGTTTTGCCAAGAAAATGCACTGGTCATAGCAAACAACCTCTTCCAACAACACAAGAGAAGACTCTACACATGGACATCAGGAAATCAGATTGAATATATTCTTTGCAGCCAAAGATGGAGAAGCTCTATACAGTCAGCAAAAACAAGACCAGGAGCTGACTGTGGCTCAGATCATGAACTCCTTATTACCAAATTCAGACTGAAATTGAAGAAAGTAGGGAAAACCACTAGACCATTCAGGTATGACCTAAATCAAATCCCTTATGATTATACAGTGGAAGTGAGAAATAGATTTCAGGGCCTAGGTCTGATAGATGGAGTGCCTGATGAACTATGGAATGAGGTTCGTGACATTGTACAGGAGACAGGGATCAAGACTATCCCCATGGAAAAGAAATGCAAAAAAGCAAAATGGCTGTCTGGGGAGGCCTTACAAATAGCTGTGAAAAGAAGAGAAGCAAAAAGCAAAGGAGAAAAGGAAAGATATAAGCATCTGAATGCAGAGTTCCAAAGAATAGCAAGAAGAGATAAGAAAGCCTTCTTCAGCAATCAATGCAAAGAAATAGAGGAAAACAACAGAATGGGAAAGACTAGAGATCTCTTCAAGAAAATTAGAGATACCAAGGGAACATTTCATGCAAAGATGGGCTCAATAAAGGACAGAAATGGTATGGACCTAACAGAAGCAGAAGATATTAAGAAGAGGTGGCAAGAATACACAAAAGAACTGTACAAAAAAGATCTTCACTACCCGGATAATCACGATGGTGTGATCACTCATCTAGAGACAGACATCCTGGAATGTGAAGTCAAGTGGGCCTTAGAAAGCATCACTACGAACAAAGCTAGTGGAGATGATGGAATTCCAGGTGAGCTATTTCAAATCCTGAGAGATGATGCTGTGAAAGTGCTGCACTCAACATGCCAGGAAATTTGGAAAACTCAGCAGTGGCCACAGGACTGGAAAAGGTCAGTTTTCATTCCAATTCCAAAGAAAGGCAATGCAAAAGAATGCTCAAACTACCGCACAATTGCACTCATCTCAGATGCTAGTAAAATAATGCTCAAAATTCTCCAAGCCAGGCTTCAGCAATACATGAACCATGAACTTCCTGATGTTCAAGCTGGTTTTAGAAAAGGCAGAGGAACCAGAGATCAAATTGCCAAGATCTGCTGGATCATGGAGAAAGCAAGAGAGTTCCAGAAAAACATCTATTTCTGCTTTATTGACTATGCCAAAGCCTTTGACTGTGTGGATCACAATAAACTGTGGAAAATTCTGAAAGAGATGGGAATACCAGACCACCTGACCTGCCTCTTGAGAAATCTGTATGCAGGTCAGGAAGCAAAAGTTAGAACTGGTCGTGGAACAACAGACTGGTTCCAAATAGGAAAAGGAGTCCGTCAAGGCTGTATATTGTCACCCTGCTTATTTAACTTATATGCAGAGTACATAATGAGAAACGAACACAAGCTGGAATCAAGATTGCCGGGAGAAATATCAATAACCTCAGATGTGCAGATGATATCACCCTTATGGCAGAAAGTGAAGAGAAACTAAAAGGCCTCTTGATGAAAATGAAAGTGGAGAATGAAAAAGTTGGCTTAAAGCTCAGCATTCAGAAAATGAAGATCATGGCATCCGGTCCCATCACTTCATGGGAAATAGATGAGGAAACAGTGGAAACAGTGTCAGACTTTATTTTTGGGGGCTCCAAAATCACTGCAGATGGTGACTGCAGTCATGAAATTAAAAGACGCTTACTCCTTGGAAGAGAAGAAAAGTTATGACCAACCTAGATAGCATATTGAAAAGCAGAGAAATTACTTTGCCAACTAAGGTCCATCTAGTCAAGGCTATGGTTTTTCCAGTGGTTATGTATGGATATGAGAATTGGACTGTGAAGAAGGCTGAGTGCAGAAGAACTGATGCTTTTAAACTGTGGTGTTGGAGAAGACTCTTGAGAGTCCCTTGGACTGGAAGGAGATCCAACCAGTCCATTCTGAAGGAGATCAGCCCTGGGATTTCTTCGGAAGGAATGATGCTAAAGCTGAAACTCCAGTACTTTGGCCACCTCAGGCGAAGAGTGGACTCATTGGAAAAGACTCTGATGCTGGGAGGGATTGGGGGCAGGAGGAGAAGGGGACGACAGAGGATGAGGTGGCTGGATGGCATCATGGACTCGATAGACGTGGGTCTGAGTGAACTCAGGGAGTTGGTGATGGACAGGGAGACCTGGTGTGCTGCGATTCATGGGGTTACAAAGAGTCGGACACTACTGAGCGACTGAACTGAACTGAACTGAACATTAGCTAACATCGTTTCTCACATGTGAAGAATTTCCTAGCTTCAGTATGTGTAGTGTGTAATTTTAAATTAGGTATCATAAACCACTAGGGTAAAAGTATGTGAGGCTATGAGGCTAATAGCACTCTGCTGTTCCTGGATACAAAATCATCAGTCTTTAAGGACTAACAAATCCATAAAAGGCAGATTGAAAACAAGGATCCCAAAACACTGCAAACTGTCAAGGGCATACAATGAACGTAACAAAGCAAAATGAGATGAATGGCGTATTTTCATTCTCTTTTCTCCTACTGAAGAACCATTCTATATCTTTCTCTGATTGTTATTTTGCACCATTATTTGACTTGACACTTCCAGCACCTCACTGATTTCCACTGAGCAAATATTAAGAGGAGATTGGCCAGGATTAAAGCTGGCCTTCTCATCTTAAATGATCATTCAGTCTACCTTCTATTCCTCCTGTTACCGGAAAGAAACAATTTTTTTCTTCATGTAGACTTAAAGACATAAATAAAAAATCATGGGTCACAGATTTAACCAGCTCTCCAAAGTTATTTTTTTTTTTATTTTCAAATGTAAAGTAACTACTTTTCTTTAAAATATGAAGTAAAACCACATCAATTTTTAAACCCATTTCCACAGATATATATATATATATATTTTAATTTCTCCAATTTTTTCTGCTGACTCTGTGATGCCCGCCTGGTGTTCCCCTCCCCCCCTTTTTTTTTTTATTAAACTTTTTCTTTTGTTTTGGAGCATAGCCTATTAACAATATTGTGATGGTTTCAGGTGGAAAGAAAAAGGACTCAGCCATACACATGCATATATCTATTCTCCCCCAAACTCTCCTCCCATCCAGGCAGCCACAGAACATTGAGCAAAGTTCCCTGTGCTATACAGTAGGTCCTTGGTGGTTATCCATTTTAAATACAGCAGTGGTTCATATCAGTCTCAAATTCCCTAACTATCCCTTCCCCCCAACATTCTCCCACTACTCCCCACACCTTGCAACTATAAATTCTTTCTCTAAGTCTGTGAGTCTCTTTCTGTTTTGTAAATAAGTTCATCTGTATCATGTCTTTTTAAATTACACATGTAGGGGATGTCATTTGACGTTTCTGCTTCTCATATCTTGAAGGAACTGAGAGTCATCTTCAAATTATTTTAAATTAGTTGATGCCTAGTTTCACCTACACTATCATTCACTTGTGGCTTCTTTCTTAGCTAAATTGGAAAGATTTGCCTCTGTTTGTCATTAACTTCTTAAAATTTATTTCTCTCTTCAACCTCATTGAGCTCTTTCTTTTGAATTTTGTCTTTTTTCTTTTTACTGATGAGTGCATTTATTTTATCATATTTTATATTTTCTTTTACTGTTTTATATATTTCTTTTGTCCAGTTTCTCACAAATTTTCAACATATTTCATTCTGTTTGAAAAGTTTTGGCCCATCATTTTATTATTTCTTCAGTTTTTATAACTTATAATCATCAATACTTTTAATTCCACCTTGATTTTATTTTTTCTGTTAAGACCAGGCTTTTAGCCAGTTAAATTGCTCTCATTTTTATTGAGTTTTGGCTTGTTTCTAGCACTTTAACTCAGTTTTCATCATGCTAAAAAAACTTTAAGTTAATCTTGTTTTGCCCACTGTTGTGTTTACTTTTAACTCTTAATTTACAACAGTAGTCAGAGAAAGTGGTCATAAGAGTGGCCTCTGGCCATGGAACCTATGATCTAAACAAAGGAGCTTATAATGGGGCAACATTACCTCCCTTCTTTGGTCTGTTTTCCTTCCAGAATACAAGCTTTGTGAGAGTAGTGCCCTATACCTGTTTTGATCTAGTTGTATCTCCATTGTTGGGGTCATCAGAGATACTTAATGAAAGTGTGTGAGGACTAATAATGATTCATAAGGATTACTAAGGACTATGTGAATCTATTCACAACAACAACAATAATTTATTAGCACTATGTATCAGACATTCTCCTGAGAACTTTCCACCCATTAACTCACTTAATCTTCCCAAAAACCATATGAGGAAGTCCTGCCCTGGTTAGTAAGTGGTAGAGTTCAAGTCTTGGACTTGAACCCTTGTAATCTATTGCTGGGTTTCCCCGGTGGCACAGTGGTAAAGACTCCACCTGCCAATGCAGGAGACGCCAGAGACAAAAGTTCAAACCCTGGGTCAGGAAGATCCTCTGGAGTAGGAAATTGCAACTCGCTCCAGTATTCTTGCCTGGAAAATTCCATGGACAGAGGAGTCTCTTGGGCTACAGTCCATGGGGTCACAAAGAGTAGGACATGACTGAGTGGCTGAGCACATACATACACACAATCTATTGCCGGCTCACAGCCCTTAAGATCACTTGCTCATCTGGCCCTGCATGGACCAACTGGTCAGTGAGAGGCAGGTACTATGGAAAAGGATACCTTTAAACAGACATTTCTGCAATTATACCTAAGACATAACTAAGGTATGCATCCTCTCATAAATCAATGTAGGCTAGCTCAAGAAAGAAAGAAAAGACTGAAACTTATCTAGAAAATTCATGACAAGCTGGCAGTACTTTCATTGCCTGAGCAAACTGCTTTGAGTAGGTTCTCAACTCCTTCCTGCTCTGAGGCAGTCCTTGCAGTCTCACTCTATTAGATTATCAATTTTAAATCAAACACTGCAGGTGGTGCTGGGCTCTCCTTGATGGGCTCCTCTCAGTTTGCCAAAGATTTATGGAAGCAGTATTTTAAAGAATTGCATTTGCCCACTGAACTAATTTTCTTCTCAGTTAGAATTCCATCATTCTTTAGCCCTAAGAGTAAAAATGGGATGAAGAACTGAATCAACTTAGAACTTTCTACATTTCTGTATGTGATATATTACCCTTCTTTCGTAGAATAATTCTCAGCTCTCATAGTCAAGCTGTTCACCCACACTTGATATTCAAGAGTTGAGAGAAAGTTTTCATATATACTTAATTTTATAGGGTGTTATTGGTTTATTGATTTTCTAGGGTACTGCTGGTTTAAGACTACACTATTTGAAATCCCAGCCCAATCTTACAGACGTCAAAGCTTTGAAACTGTTTGTCAGTTGTGCAGTGATGACTCAGAAGTTGTCTGTAATTTTCTGCAAAAACAAAAACAAAAACAAAAACAAACCCACTATGGCTTTCATATTATCTTTTCAGGCAAGTGCTTATATTTTGTTATTTATTAAGTTATATATTTCTAAAATTAATATAAAAGTATTTAGCTAATACATGGCATTGAAACAACTCATCTATTTTTCTAGCAGTCTTGATTACAGAGTCCTTAACAAAAACATGTTTAATTAAGCCTCAATTTTTTAAAAATCCTGATTAGAAAATGTTGAACTAATAATATAGTCTTAAATTATCAAATTTCAAAATATATGAACTTTAGGCAAGAACTCTCGCTTCAAATTCAATTTCATTTCTGTCTAAACAAAGCTATGAGGTTATATTCTCCTCATGATTATCTTCTAGGCATTGGATTTAGCAATAGACAGTAGTCAGAGGGTGTTTCAGGGAGAAGAAGGAGAAGGAGGGGAGGGGAGGGAGGGAGGAGGAGGAAGGAGTTATCTTTGGAAGAATATGTTTAAGGAAAACATTTTTTCAGCACAACTCTAATATATCAGGTGATGTTGTTAGAATTTAAAAATAAAAATATTCCCTTGGCTGACACAGCATTCTACATATAGGAGGTGTATTTGTTAACTAGGGGTGTTATAACAAAATACCAGACTGGGTGGTTTAAAGGATAGAAATATATTTTCTCACAAATCTGGAGGTTTGAGGTATGAGATAAAAGGGTTAACTTTTTTCCCCTGAGCCTCTCTCCTTGGCTTGCAGATGGATGCCTTCTTACTGTGTCATCACATCGCCTTCCTCTGTGATGGAAAATCTCTACGTGTTTCTTTCTCTTCTTACAAAAACACATATCATACTGGCTTAGGACTCCATCCTAATAGACTTTTCCCTTAATCATGGCTTAAAGTAACTCATTTCCAAATACAAACACAGTCACATTCTGAGAGAGGGCTGGAAATGTGGTTAAAGGATTTAACTTACAAATTTTGCAGAGAATATAATACAGCCAATTATGAGGGGGCTTTTCATAAATGTTTGCTGATCCCAAGAGGTAAACGGCTATCAGCTGGGCATGAAAGTGATCATGAGGACTGCTATTCAACATTCTGCTGTGGTGGTGGCAAATGGAGCTTGTTTTTGGAAGGAATGATGCTAAAGCTGAAACTCCAGTACTTTGGCCATCTCATACGAAGAGTTGACTCATTGGAAAAGACTCTGATGCTGGGAGGGATTGGGGGCAGGAGGAGAAGGGGACAACAGAGGATGAGATGGCTGGATGGCATCACAGACTCAATGGACATGAGTCTGAGTGAACACTGGGAGTTGGTGATGGACAGGGAGGCCTGGTGTGCTGCGATTCATGGGGTCGCAAAGAGTCGGACACAACTGAGAAACTGAACTGAAATGAACTGAACTGAGTGTTCTTCTGGCCATCTGAAGCTTCATGCCCCCATTCCCAGTCAGTCCCTTCCTTCTTGTCTGAATTATTACAATAACGTTATAACTGGTGACCCAGATTCATCTATACCTCACACTTCCACGAGACCAGTCTTTCTACAACATAATTTCAACATAACAAGACTACATTCATTCACTAACCCATGCTTCAGAGTGTGTGAACTCCACTGAAACAGGACATACTAGAGTGAAATCTTTCCATTGTTCTCATTGGTTACCATATAAATTTCAAATTCCATAATATGGTATTCAAAGTCATTCAGTATCTAGACTTTATCTGCTTTTCAGTGTCCCTTCCACAAATATCCCTACTATTGTATTCAATGAAGGCTATTTTTTCCTCTTCTAAACCTATTTTTCACTTTACAACCATTACAGCCTACACTCTAGCTTTTTATCTTCTCTCTTACCTGTAAGAAACCTACACATCCTGCCATTCTAGCTTTAGATCTTTACCATTGCATACTGTAATGAGGCTTTGGGAATTCGTAGGTTGAAGGAAGAGGATAATTTAAATGTTTCTAGATTGTGTGTCTGGGGGGAATGACGGAGGGCTCATTCACTGGAGACCGTAAGGCAAAAGACAGGGTTTGTTATATTGGGGATGTTGAGTTCAGCTTTGGAAGCTCCATGGAAACATATGGATCTGATTTGTTTACTGCTGAATCCTTGGTGCCTAGAAGAGTTTTTGCCACACAGAAAAACTCATTTGACTGAATGAGTATATGCTTATAGACCATGGTAAGAAAGAAAATGATGCCACCTTAGAAATTATTAACATCTAGTAAGAACCCATTTATTCCAATATAATAAAGCCCCAGAACCACAAAAAGAATAAAGCTTACTCTTGAGATTCATTATAATGAAGACTGGGTTGTAAATATTAACATAGGCTAAAATTGACGTGATTTATTTTGTCATTATGTAAATTTAAAGAGTTTTTTAATACATTTTTTGTTCAAGTAACATAAAATAGTCAAGAATTTTGACTAAAAATTTGGAAGCCCTCAGTTTGACTGTTGTTCTACTAGATTTGCAACTTTGGTTAAATTACTGAAGAGATATCCTCAAATCTATATAAAACGTAGTCAAATAATACACCTATCCCCTGTGATTACTGATTGTGAAAAATCAAATAGTAAACATTGAAACACGTTAAAAACTGAAAATGTCACTGGATATTAAATATAGCCATGATAACCATGACAACATAGTTTTGCTGAGTAAGCTCTATCGACAAATTCAAGGAGGAAACACATTATTTATTTAAAAGCATATTCACTGAGAATTTAAGAGACATTGTTAGTTTGATAATTCAGAGATACGACTATTCACTTTGGTTTTTCTCTTTGTGCTGTTGTTAGAATTTAAGGAATTGAAAATAAATTAAATTTCACTGAATAAGTGACTGTTACAAAAGTATCAACATTATTAAGCTAGTTCTTCAAGTATATTTACTCATAGCAACTTTTTCTCACACATGAGATTCCTATTTTAAATATCATACATTTTATAATATTCCTGAGGACCTACTGTAGGGTATTAATCAAGTTAATGAAATTATATATAATTGCTTCTTTATATCTATCAGGCATTTTGTCATTTTTTCTGAAAGTCTAATTGTTTGAATGCTGCATATTGTCATTAGGGTCTTTCCAGCCTGCTAATTGTGCTGGAAATTGATTAAGGTTTGTTTCTGCACATGGTTTGAAGCTCCCATCTAATATTTATTTATTATAAATCTGGTAAGGATTCCCCTCAAATGGATGGATTAAGATTCATACTCAGCCATCTGTTTTCAACAGAGAATAGATCAGGGGTAATTTTGCAACTGTGACTAGGTTCTAGGGACATTTCCTCAGTGAACTCTTCCTTCACACCTTCTTCTCTGGCAGAACTGACAGCTGCCATTTGTGATGCTCTTCACATACATGTGTGTGGCATGCAGAGCTGTTGCTTAAAATGCTAAGGCTCAGTTTCCTCATAAGTAGAGATAATATATATCTTCAGTCAGTTCAGTTCAGTTCAGTCGCTCAGTCGTGTCTGACTGTTTGCAACCCCATGAATCGCAGCACGCCAGGCCTCCCTGTCCATCACCAACTCCCAGAGTTCACTCAGACTCGCGTCCATCGAGTCAGTGATGCCATCCAGCCATCTCAACCTCTGTTGTCCCCTTCTCCTCCTGCCCCCAATCCCTCCCAGCATCAGAGTCTTTTCCAATGAGTCAACTCTTCGCATGAGGTGGGCATGAGATTCAGCTGGATTGTATGTTGATTCATATTGCAGTTTCAGCTTTAGCATCATTCCTTCCAAAGAAATCCCAGGGCTGTTCTCCTTCAGAATGGACTGGTTGGATCTCCTTGCAGTCCAAGGGACTCTCAGGAGTCTTCTCCAACACCACGGTTCAAAAGCATCAATTCTTTGGTGCTCAGCTTTCTTCACAGTCCAACTCTCGCATCCATACATGACCACTGGAAAAATCATAGCCTTGGCTAGACGGACCTTTGTTTGCAAAGTAGTGTCTCTGCTTTTCAACATGCTATCTAGGTTGGTCATAACTTTTCTTCCAAGGAGTAAGCATCTTTTAATTTCGTGGCTGCAGTCACCATCTGCAGTGATTTTGGAGCCCCCAAAAATAAAGTCTGACACTATTTCCCCATCTATTTCCCATGAAGTGATGGGACCAGATTCCATGACCTTAGTTTTCTGAATGTTGAGCTTTAAGCCAACTTTTTCACTCTCCACTTTCACTTTCATCAAGAGGCTTTTTAGTTCCTCTTCACTTTCTGTCATAAGGGTGGTGTCATCTGCATATCTAAGGTTATATATATCTTAGGCAGAGATATTAACAGTGTTTGCCTCATTCAGTTCTTTGAGAGCTTAAGTGATACCATTAATAAAAAGTGGTTATTATAGTGTCTGCTACTTAGTAAATAGCTCACAAATATTTGGTATTGTTATTATTGGGATAACTTTAACCACAGCAAGTTATGACGATCGATAAGTGGAGACAATCTCATGCCCACAATCAGAGACTGAGTAGATTATGATAACTCCAGATGACAAAAATGATATTAAACATTGTTACAGAAGAACAGGAAAATAGAATGTGCTCTAGATCCACTGAGAAGTGAAACAGTAGGCTACAAACAGTGTGCTTGTAGAATATGCTAGAAGACATCCACCAGAACATTACTAGTGGTTACATTTGGATTCTTGGCTTTTATTTTTTGTCTTATTTTACTTTTGTGTCTTTCTGCTTTCTTCCTAGTTTTCCCTAGAGTGCTATTTATGTACTAAAGAAAACTGCTTACAAGAAATCTATAGTCTTTATCACTCAGTGTACAGTGCTTCCCATTATTAGATACTCACACAATGATTGAACTGGCTACTCATATGACTGTTGGCTCACCACCCCAGCAGAGTGAGATTTTATAATGCATACAACCCTCCACTAAGTTCCTTATGCACAAGCACAGAGGACACAGACTATCATCCCATTTAAGAAGCCCAATAGGCTCTCCCACTGACGGGGCTGGGACTCATGAATGCCAGAAACATTCTCCCATGTTCTCTTTAGTAATTTTGTCACATAGGACACATTGAATTGGTCACATTTACACATACTAATTCCAGCCTTCTTTTCCCTTGCCTGCCTCCACTATAAGGACTGAAAAAAATTTATTCACTTCACTTGTCTTCTTTCCATTCAGGACGGAAGCGGAAGTACAGCTGGGGCAATGAGGTGTTTACCAATGTCTATTTTGTTGTTTCCATGGGTGGGCAGTTTGTGCCTTAGGATAAGATGACAGTTTGTGCCTTAGGATAAGATGACAGTTATGACTAGCACATCATTTCTCTCCCACCTGCCTAAGAGTAGGTACCACTGGGCAATTGCAGTTATTTTATACCATGAATGAAAGTCTAAATCATTCTCTAAATGATGCTAGCCCTGACATTAATGAGGTACTAAATTCATACCAACAAAAACTCTCTGCTTCCAGTCTTCTCATAAAGTGAAAAAATAAACTCCTATAGTCTTAAGCAACCACTAAGTTTTTCAATGGTTGTAACCTTAAATTATCCCTACTCAATGCATCATTTCTACTTAGTCCCACTGAGATCCAGATCCTGTTGGGTTTGCTGTTTTTTCAATTATTATTTGGTTATAATCGTGCTTTGTCTCTTTTTATTCGATTTCCCACACTGACTCACTTTCACTTTAAAATAGTAAACTTATCCCTCATCCCTCAAAGACTATTTCTCATTCAAAGAAGAGAGAAAGAGTGTGTGTATGTGTGTGTGTGTGATTGTGTGACTGCATGTGCAATTGTGTGTTTATGTGTGTGTAGTATGTTAAGGGGAGGGGTTTTTGATAATCATATACACTTTTTATTAAAAGGATATGGCCAAGTAAAACTAACCTTTGTAAGGCATCATCACCTTTCAGATCTACCTCACTCGGCCTAGCTCACTTCTTTCTCCTCGTCTTTATTTTAAATTGGAGGATAATTGTTTTACAATATTGTGTTGGTTTCTGTCATACAACTTTGCAAATCAGTCATGACTATATATATATCTCCTCCCTCTTGGGCTCTACCTGGGCCCACCCCACAACCATCCTGCCCCTGTAGGTCATCACACAGTGCCAGGCTAGGCTCCCTATGTTATATGGCAGCTTCCCACTAGTGATTTATTTTATACATGGTAATCTATATATGTTAGTGCTACTTTCTTAATTCATCCCACTCTCTCCTCCTCCTGTTGTGTGTGCAACTTCTCTTCTTCCCTGCCTCCTTCAACACCACCCCAGGGTTAGGAAAGTAAGATCCAGGGCTAAATTTGACAAGACTTGTGACCATAATCCAGGTCTCAAAGAAGAACTGAAGCAGAATAAACCTAGAGAAAATTTCAGGAGAAAGTGTTTTTCTTCTTTTTTCCCACTCCCATATTCTAACTGCTGTCTAGTCCTTTCCTCTAGAAGTTTAGGGATCTAATAGTAGCCTCTGGCTTACTAAAACTTGGAGTATCTTACCCTGGTTATTGATATCCATGGTGTAACTCTTTATTCCAATATGATTATCTCTTCTGATCTGATCTCTCCAATAAAACTCCCCTCGTCCTCTATTAGAGAAGCTCTCTGATGGCGCTGCACTGAAGACACAGTTGTTCTAATTCTTGTTTTGAGCCCCTGCCTGGCTCAGACTCTTCTGAATGTGACATAGTTCCCAGGGGAAGCGTTTGGCCTCCTTTCTAAAAAAGGCTTTGCCTCCTACTTTAGCTGAGAATTTGTTTTTTTCTTCCTAGAAAATGAAATAATAGCTGTCTGAATCTTTTGATATCCTGAGGATCTCACAATGAAGACTTCTACTCGAAAAGAAAAAATGAGCTACAGTGCAAACTGTATTTCTAACTTGAGAAACCACATCAGATTCATTAGGAAAGAAACTTGGACTTCTTGTAGCAGGAGTTTTCTGTCAGTTTCTCACAGAGCTACCCTTTCCTCTGGTTAAACAAAGAAATGGCTTGTTTGATTATGAAAATTACAAATTATTCTTGTTTATGAAAATGACCTTATTTTATGACTAAGTTTACAGTAGAGCACAATGATCATTATGAATATTATTAAACAAGTGTCGAATACTTGTTAAATCAGTAGAACAGGCTTACTTATTTTATGTACTTATACAATATGCTTTACTGTAATGTACATTTTGATTGCTTACTCTGCGCCTTAACTCTGCATGTTTTAAGTTTCCATGGTTCATCATTCAAGGGCCATGCACTTTTGGCTTAAAATTTTGATAGACTACAGGGAACATTTACAAAATATGAGCAGAAATAGGTTTACTTTATTTTACTATTCCTGCTGCTTTGAGGTGGGATTAATTAGTTTTAAAAGATTATGCAGGAAGGAGAGGAGGGTGGGTAAATCTGTGGTAATAGCTCATAACTTCAGTGTTTTCTGTGCCCATGACTCACTGTAAAAGTTAAGGGCAGTGAGGTTGAATCACATTGTTGTTCCATCCACCTGACATCTTAATGACCTAGGCTGGCAGTGATTAACTGAGGCTTTGCTCCTCAGACTTTTCTTTTTCTCTATTAAAAATAAATCAGTGTAGAAATAGCCTTCATATATTGCATTCACAGTCTTCTTTGACTTACAAAATAAATTCTAACATTTTTTTTTTTTACTTTCAACTATTTATAAACAAGTTTATAAGCCTATCAAACAGATTTGTGAATGACTCTATTATCACCCCAGTTGCAGAAGCCAGAAAATCAGGAATCTTATAGAGGACTTTTGCCTTCAATTAATTGTCCTTGTAGACGGACACCACACTGAATTTCTGAAGTGATAATCTGATCACATTCCAATCCAGATCACAATGCATCAATGCCTGTTTAGTACTCCTCTGCTTGATAACAAGCTCTTCCCCAGTTTTACCACCTGGTTACTTATTATATCTCATCTTCTCCCACACCCTTGCCCAGACTAGGGCCTTCTTAATTTGGTACTATGGTTAAAAGAAGGCAGATTATTTTATATTGGTGGCAGAGGGTGGGAAGTGGGGTGTAATTAGAGTCACTTCTCTGACTATCCTCCAGGTTAAGTCCAACATACATTTCAAAGTGAAAGAAAGTGAAAGTGAAGTCACTCAGTTATGTTTGACTCTTTGCGATCCTGTGGACTTTAGCCTACCAGGCTCCTCCGTCCATGGGATTTTCCAGGCAAGAGTACTGGAGTGGGTTGCCATTTCCTTCTCCAGGGGATCTTCTGGACCCAGGAATCGAACCCAGGTCTCCTGCATTGTAGGTAGATGTTTTACTGTCTGATCCACCAGGGAAGTCACATATATTTCAAAACTCAGATTAACCTGAAGTAAAACTATCTCTGTATTTTCAGATGACATTATCTCACACAGAAAAAAATCTGAAGGAATCCACTGATCTGCAAGGTCATAGCATATGAGATCAAGATACAAAATTCAATTCTATTTCTCTAAAGTAGATATGAACAAGTCAAAAGGAAATTAGGAGAACAATTTCATTTACAGACTCAAAAAGAATATCACGATTAGAAATAAATTTAACAAAAGAAATTTTTACATTAGAAATTATGAAATGTTGAAAGAAATTTAAAAATATCAAAATAAATGAAATATTACCCATATTTACAGATTGCAAAACTATTTCTCAAGATAGTAATAACTCCAAATTGATTAGCAGATTCAATATAATTCGTATCAAAATCCCAAACAAAAAAGATTTTGTGTTAGGTATTGACAGGTTAATTATAAAATACAAATGGAAATATGAGGGACTCAGAAGGCCTGATAAAAATCTTGAAAAACAAGAACAAACTTGGAAGCCTCATATTTCTTGATTCAAAACTTTGCAAAGTTATATAAATCAAGGCTGTGTGATATTGGCCTGAAGATAGGCATATAGGTAAACGGAACAGAAGAGTCCAGAAATAAGCCTATACAGTTATTTATGTTAGGTATAGCTTTTTTTTTTTTTTAACAAGGATGCCAAGACAATTCAATGAGAAGAGAATAGTCTGGATTAATATGTAACAGATTGGATATTCATATATAAAATAATAATGAATTTGGGCCCATAACGCATATCGTAAGTAAAAATTAACTCAAGATAGGTCAAAACCTTAAATGTCAGAGCTAGAATGATGAAATTCTTACAAGAAAAATTTAGCTGTAAATCTTCCTGACCTTGAATTAGGTTTCTTATTTATAAAACTGAAGCATAGGCAACCAAAGAAAAAATAAATTGAACACCATCAAAACTAAAAACTTGTTTGAAGAATATCATCAAGAAAAAACAGCCCTCAGAATAAAAGAATCTTTTTGCAAATCATATATCTGGTAAGGATCTAGTATCCAGAATGTATTAAAAACTCTTATATCTTAGTAATAACAATCTTAAGATAACAGATTTTAAAATGGGAAAGAGATTTCGATAGAAATTTGTCCAAAGAAGATATACAAATGGCCAATAAGCATGTGAAAAAGATGTTTAAATCATTAGGCATTAGGGAAATATAAATAAAAACCATAATGAGATACCATTTTATGGATATTAGCATGGCTATAATTTAAAAGGTGGACAATAATGATTGTTGGAGAAGATGTAGAGATATTTGAACACTTATTTCTGATGGCAGGATTATGAAGCAGTGCGGCCACTTTGAAAAACGGTTTAGAAATTCCTCAAAAATTAAACATAAATTTATCATACTGGCCAGCCATTCCAATCCTAGGTATATACCCAAAAGAGTTGAAAATATGCTTACACATAAACTTATACAGAAACGTTCAAATCAGCACTATTCATAACTGACTGAAAGTGGAAACAATAAAAATATCAACAGATAAATGGGTAAACAAAAGGTGATGTATTCATTCAATGGAATACAACTCAGCTGAAAGAAAGAAGGGAAGAGTAATACATGCTACAACGTGAATGGATCTTGAAAACATCATACCTGTGAAAGAAGTCAGACACAAATGTCACATATTACATGATTCCTCTTATATGAATGTCTTGAGTAGACAAATCCATGAGGATAAGAAGTAGATTAGTAGCTGACAGGATCCAAGGGGAAGAGAGAATGAGGTGTGAATATTAATGGGTGATGGGTTTCATTTGAGGATGATGAAAATCTCCCAGAATCAGCTAGTGGTGATGATTGCACAACCTTGTTTATATACTAAAACTCACTGAATTATACATTTTTTAATGGTGAAATTTATGATATGGAAATTATATCTCAATTAAAATAGAAACTCAATTTAGCTACTTTTTCTATGCCAATCTTCCTAACCCATAAGTCCAATTCCTGCGCTATTTTCCCAACTAAACCAGGGCAGTTTGCAGTTATAGGCAATCATGTGTAGTGGTTAAACAGGTAGGCTATAGAGATAGTACCTTTCTTAAAATTCCTTTCTAATTTTATGATTCTGGGCAAGTTGCTTAATTTCACTGGGCCTCAATTTCTTCATCTGTAAAATATTGATAATAATACACCTAGTTCACAGGGTTTCCATGAGGATCATCTGATTTAGTATTGCAAAACACCTGGAGAAGTACCAGGCATTCAATATGTACTTAATAAATTGAGTATTAATATTAAGGCAATTGCTATATCATATCTGTTATTATTATTTAGCTTCCATTATTACTTCTGTTGTTGTTATCATTAATATATACTGAATGGCAAGTTGGAAACCTCATTCTAAAATCTCTGAGTCCACAGAGAAGGTAGGCTCCATCTTTCCTCTCTGTGAACTAGAAGCATTACAAACACACATAGTGATGTGCTAAAACAATTTTTGCTACACAAATGGTTTCCCCCATTACTAAGTTAATAATACTAGGCAAGGACTGTGTATCCTGCCCTGTGGCAATCCCTGTGGGAAGTGGTTCATTTGTTAAGCATCAGGGCCTCAAAAACATTGCTGGTGCATTCGAAATGAACACAGTCTTTCTAAAGAATGCCCTAGTCATATGTATCACAGTTTTAAGTACATATACCCTTTGACCCAGTGTTACTATTCCATTTTTAGGAATATACTCAAAGAGACAATTGGATGAACATAAAAAGCCTAACTCATAGGAGTCCTAAAATATTGATTGATGAACTCTGAGTCTATAACTATATAGCTAATATCCTTTGTTATTTTAATATGGAGAATTATACTGATTGATCTTCAAATGTTAAACCAAGCTTGCATACAAGAAATTAACCCCATTGATCATGGTGTACTATCCTTTTCACATAAAACTGCATTCAACTTGCTAATATTCTCTTAAGGATTTGTATACCTGTGTTCATTAGAGATATCAGTCTGTAGTTTTCTTGTCTTGTAATGTCAAGTTTGGTTTAGTTTTTGTGTCAGAGTAACATTGGTCTCATAAAATTAACTGAGAAGTGTTCTACCTTCCTATAATTTCTGAAAATGTTTGGTAAGATTAACATTATTTTTGTCCTTAAATGTAATAGAATTCACTATGAAGGAGTTTTCTTTATAGGAATATTTTTAATTACAAATGCAATGTAATAAACATGTGCTGCGCTGCACTCAGCTCTGCAGTCATGTCTGGCTCTTTGTGACCCCATGGACTGTAGCCCCCAGGCTCCTCTGTCCATGGGGATTCTCCAGGCAAGAATATTGGAATGGGTTGCCACGCCTGCCTCAAGGGGATATTCCCAACCCAGGGCTTGAATCCAGGTCTCCGGCATTGTAGGCAGATTCTTTACCAGCTGAGCCACCAGAAAAGCCCAAGAATACTGGAATGGGTAGCTTATCCCTTCTCCAGGGGATCTTCCTGACCCACAAATCAAGCTGGGGTCTCCTGCATTGCAGGCGGATTCTTTACCAGCTGAGCTATTCAGATTTTCTATTTTTGTTGTGTCAATTTTAATAATTTTTGTCTTTTAAGAAATGTATCCATTGCATCTAAGTTGCCAAATTTACTGCTTAGAGTTGTTCTTGGTACTTCTTTATTTTAGCTTTATTGTGTGTAGCGTCTATAGTAATGCATCCTTTTTCATTCAGACTATTAATATTTTGTGTTTTCTCTCATTTGTTTCTCAGTCAGACTAACTATAGTTTTATTATTTTATTGATCTATGCAGACAGCCAGATTTTGTTATTTTCATCTATTTATAAATTGCTTTTCTATTTCCCATTTCATTGATTTCACATTTATCTTTACCATCACTTTTTCCTACTTTGGTTTTCATTGGCTTTATTTTTTCTGTCTTCTCAAAGTAAAAGTCTAGATCATCTTTGATTCTTTATTGATATGAATTACATTTATTGATTTAAAATATAAATATTACATATTTATTGTTATAAATTGTATATTTTATTGTTATAATCAGTAGTAGCTATTGTATCTTCTGCACTTTGCCCAACTATATCACTGTAGACATTCAGATATTTGTCGTTTCCCAGTAACTGGTCCCAGGATTTATTGGGAGTCATACCATGCCTCTTTAGAGTCCACAGCTCAAGTGAAGTCTGGTAATGATATCTTTGGCCGAATTGTGTAAAAATATTCAAGATAGTGACCAGCCTACTTAAGTTGGTTGACATACTAAGCATAGTTTAATCTGCTTCTTCTGAAAACCATGTTTGCCTATGTGACCACAGAAAGAAAGACCTGCCTCTTTAGTAGAGTCTTTAGGAATCAAGAGACAGATCTGAGAGGTAAAAATTCCCTAAGAAGTCCTGGATATTTTGGTTCCCTAAGAGACTGCTCGTACATACTAGAGAGTCAAAGAAAATTTTCTATGGTAGTTTATATTCCCTATCCAGTAGGGTTTTTTCTCTCTCTAAATGGTGACTTTACTCATCAGTTGGTAACTTTCCAGCATGACATTTATTTCTTTTAAAGTGCCAAAATGTTTATTCTTTACATGAATATTTGTTTCATATCTCCGAGGAAAGAAAAAATTACATTAAGTTTCTTGTCCTATACCCCAGCCCTTGCAACTGAGCCTTAAGCAATGCTTTTTCAAGTTCATCTTCAGATCTACTCAGTAGGAGTGCAAACAAGATGAGAAAATGGTTCATTACTTATTTTTAGGAAGGATGAGTTCCAGAAAGAAAATTAAAACTACGAAGATAGTTGCCTTGTGGTACATATTTTCAGATTGGGCAAAAGGAACAAAAGGAGACATTTTAATTTATGTATGCTTAACAGGCAGCATATTAATATACATCAATTAATACAAATTTACTTTCTGTCTGCAAAATTTAGAAAATACCTATATAGTCAGTAGGTTTTTTTCTAAAATAGCATTCCATTAAAATTAGCTTCAAGCCACTCTGGGAAACAATCACTTTTGTTTGTCAGGCAAAAGATTTAATGTTTGCTAATATAGAACAAAGAAGAAAATAGATACATACATTTGTATGTATATAAGTAAATGTTCACATAACAAACATGTAAAGGATTCAAAACAGAATAGTATCTAATCTACTAGTCGCTGAAGAAGCAAACATTTTGTGATTTTAGACTCAATATTTAGCACAGGTTTGTCATTGCCAACATGACTCTACTCTCATCTTCACACAGAAGCATGATAAAAGTATTTCCCCTCAGTTTAACATTGCAAGGGATGAATAAGATTGAATGTTTCTTTAATGCCAGAGAAAAAATATTTTTTCCTCTGGATACACTGGTGTGGAAAAGCCTTTTCAAACTGAATTTTTAAATTGCCATTTTTGAATTCTTTGATCATATGGCTGAATAATGGGGGGAAAATTGCTACGGCTCAAATATATATATATTCTTGAGTTCATTTGTGAGAGAAATGGTTTAGGTGAAAGGATGAATGAGTTCAGCTTTCAGTGTTCCTCAGTCCTGCCATCCATTAGGTTACTCCGTGATCCTACCACAATCAGCTCTGTCCACCTCACTTCAGAATCAACTCTCTTATAAAATGTTCTCTTCACTCCCTCAAGTCTTTTTCAAGCCAAAAAGCTCTCTTCTTTGACATGCACTAACTTTTCCTGTCTACATGGTCCCAAAGCGGCTCTTTAGAAACTCTTTTTGTGGTCGTCATGATACACTTGGTTCATCTTATTAAAAATAGTAATGATATTGTTTATTTCTCTCATGAAATTTTCTGTAGATTTATCTAGTAATAGAAAATACATATGTGGTCTCCACGTGCAACTCAAGGGAAAAATAGTAATATAAAATAGATGAGAAAAACAGCAGGGAAGGGAAAATGAATTTCCCATGAACTGATAAGTTCAAGAGATTTTAGAAGTTCACTTTAATTGACAGTCCTTAGCATCCACTCAAGAAAAAAATCAGAAAGAATATTACTAATCATTATAGCATGTTCTGGATGGAGTTCATGTTAGCTAAACTGAAATCTAGTTTAAAGTTTCTCCCTGTTCACCCAAACCCTGGAGCAAAGTCTTGCTCATAGAGTATACGACTGATCAGTTTCCAAGCCATTTGTTTTGAATCTTAACTGTCCTGCAGCAACAGTTAAGCCAAATGCATAATCTACTAACCTTTTTCTAATAATCTCTGATATGATTAGCTGCTCTAACATCCTAAGCTAGACTGTTTTTGCTTAACCCCAGTCATCTTTATTTCCCTTCTCTTCTTTCCCTCCCTCACTCACTCTTTTTTATTTTTTGGTTCTTCTACCATTTAAAAATTTTATGCTGATCACATATTTTTTGAAGGACTCTTGCCTCAATTCTTTTCTCTAGAGGGGGCAAACATGTAATTGTTTACATTTCTCCCCATTGTCCTAAGAAATGGCTGTCAAATACCTTCTGTACCAAACTCTGCTTTGCCCTGGAGTGCAATGGTGAGCAAAGACTAGGTCTGGTCCTGCCTTCAGGAAGCTTATAATCTAGCAGGAATGGGTGATTTATTCGCACTAATGTCTATATAACCACAAATGACTCAGTGTCCTGAAAGAAAGAAACTGAGTTTCTAAAAAGAATAAGAATGAAAGGAAAGAATGAGAATGAAATGGGATGTTAGGAAAGGACAAAAGGACAGCTGGTGATGACATCTCAGGGATGAGCAGATTATGTTTGTAACACAAATCTGATTAAATTCTACCCATACCTCAAATTCAATCTAACCCTTTCAGTGGCTTTCCATTGCTCCTGAGATTATACTCACAAGCTCTGCTTATTGTGAAAGTTCTCTTGTTCCAATACTTCCTCCTTCTACATACGGGTCTCTTTGGCACTCGTTTAAGTATTAGATGTTTTATCTACCCTCCTGACACAGGGCACTGCACCTGCTCTTACATCTTGAGTTCCTTCTTTCTCTTCATGTTCTGCTTCCTAAAGAGGTCTTTGTGGGCACATTTTTAGAGCCTTATTGCTCTCAAAGACTGCCTCCAATCATTCTTTATCAGACTGTTTTGACTTGTTTACTTCATAAAACTTTTCATGTAAAATTACACTTCTCTTTGGCTTACTTGTTTAACTGTCTCCTCCACTGAAATATGAACTGCAAGAGAGGATACTTTGTGGGGTTTTACTTATATCTTGGGGCTTCCCAAGATGGTAAAGAATCTGCCTCCAAGGCAGGAGACCTCGGTTCAATCTCTGGACTGGGAAGAAGGGAATGGCTACCCACTCCAGTATTCTTGCCTGGAGAATCCTGTGCACAGATGAGCCGGGCAGGGGTCGCAGAGAGTTGAACACGACTGAGCCACTACTGTTTTCACTTATTACTCAATTTTAGCCCTTGAAACAGTGCCTGGAAATGAATGAATGAATCAAAAACAGATCCGTTTCTCCAGTTATACCTAGACATTTAAATGACAGCATGCAAATCTGTGTTGTTACACAATATCTCATAAATTGGCTGTTAAAACTTTCACTTCAATTCAACAAACATTTACTGAATACCTCTTATATTCCAGGCATATGCCAAGCACTGGGGAGAAGGTTTGGCAGGAAAGTCACAGTTTGGTGAGAAAGAAAACCTGACAAATGCTTCGATACATTTTATAAGAGAGAAAAGCCAAGCCCTGCTGGATCTTTGTTATAACTGACCATGTGATCTTAAGCAAAGGGAACCATCCCAGGCAAAGCCTTGCCTCCCTGAATCTCAATACAGAGTTTCAGCTCTAGAAAATGCATAAAATTACATTATACAATTAATTTTCAGGTAACATGACAAGAGTAAGAAAACATTTGGAAAATTGAAAGATCTAGTCTTCCAGAAGGTATTTGCAGAGTCTTTGACAGAGGAGTAAAGGGAGATGAAGGTGGAAACTTACTTACTGACCACATTGGGAAAAATTTTGTTTGTCAAGTCTGTAATTTAGAACTTAACCGCTAGCAATAAAGGACTCTGGAAGATTGTAATAGGGCCAAGCTATGATTAGCCATGTGGTTTAGAATGCTCACTTTCGTAGCCATGCCCAGCACAGATGAGACAGAGTTACTAGTTGCTAGATTCCAGAAGACACATTGTGGCTTCAATTGTGCCTAATATTCATGTCTCCGTAAACTGAAGTGCTGAAGTCCAAATCCCCAATAGCTCAGAGAGTGAGCTTATTTGAAGATAGAATCTTTACAGAGGTAATCAAGTTACAGTGAGGTCATTAGGATGGGCCCTCATCCAGTATAACTGGTCTGCTTATATAAAGAAGAAAGTTGGGTGCAGAGATATACACAGAGGGAAGATTATATGAACAAATACAGGAGAAGACCCCCATCAATAACAACCCAGGAGAGATGCATAGAAAACAGCCTTCTCACTCTTCAGAAGGAAATGTCTGTTGACACTTTGCTTTTGGATATAGTCTCGAGAACTGTGATGATAAATTTCTGTTTCTTAGGCCACCCAGGCTGTACCTTGTTACACAGTCATAACTAACTAATAGAGGGGGTGAGTGAGGGTCTAACTAGCTTAGG
Source organism: Capra hircus (assembly GCF_001704415.2). Taxonomy (NCBI): domain Eukaryota; kingdom Metazoa; phylum Chordata; class Mammalia; order Artiodactyla; family Bovidae; genus Capra; species Capra hircus. The sequence continues at coordinate 40,894,238 of NC_030813.1, forward strand.
AAAAATGAAACTTGCAGATTCTGAAGAGGCAGAACGGTCCGGTGGAGATCATATATGTTCTAAGCTGGAGTTTGAATCTTGGCACTGATACATTCAGCACTCTAAAGAAGATACGTAGTCTCTCTGAGTCTTGGTTTTTCAACCAGGAATAATGCCCATTTTGTAGGTTGGTTGTGACAATTTGAGAGAGTATTTAAATATCAAGCATAATGCTTAGCATATAAGGGATGTTATGTAAATATTGTTGCTGCTGTTGATGGTGATAATGGTAGTATTATTAAAAATTATTACTCGAAAGTTATGAAAAGGTCCTGGAGAATCTAGAGATAGTAACCAACAATGGATCCAATCTCCCAATCACTTGAGTGACACAAAGGACATTACCAGGTGGGAAGTTTGTTAGCATGGAGGAACACTGGCTTTCACTTGCAATCACCAAAAATGTCTCAAAATATTAATTCTAAAAGTTGTTTCTTCTATAATCTCTAGGAATGAAGACACTGTTATAATCATTCTTTTCTGTGAACCAAACAGATTTGTAACTGAATGAGCTTATATTTGTTTATTTGAGTATGTCCTTTCCTAGACTAGTTGTTTCTGGAGGGCAAAAACCATGATTTGGTCTTTTTATCCCTGGAGGACCTAGCATAGTACATGTAGCTCTAAGTTCTCAGAAATATTTGATAGCTGTATAAAAAATGAACTAATGTAGAAGTCCATCTTTGTCTTCCATTAGGCACAAGAGAACTTGCAATGTCTGGGGAAGAAACTGGGGGGAGGGCTGTGCACTGCTCAACAGATCACCTCCCTGAGTTCAAACAATCCTACACAAATTATAAACACTGTCCTTTAAGAAAACAATTAGCAATAAAGTGGGATTCTTCTATAAAAATCCATTTTAGCCAGCTGGCTTATCTGAGTACAGTCTAATAAATGGTAGGTACAGGGAAAGGACTACCATTTTGGGGCCCTTTTATCTTAACACAACTGATATAACTTGTCCTCCTATAATGTGACATGGATCTAATTTTCTGCAAGTAAAATTTTAGTTTTAGTTTTCCTCCTTTCCAGGAAAGTTCTCAGGCATTGTTACAGGCGAAAGTACTGATACATGTTTGGTACAAGTTTTCTTTTTTGTGGATTGTTTATTTTTGGGTGAATTGTTCAAAGTCACCAAGTCGCGGAGTCAAGAGCAATGGTAAACAAGTTCATCTCTGTTGTTGCCTGCCCCTTTGTTCAGCCATCACACAGAGGGGAGGCTGATCTCAGAGAGGCATCTTCTGTCAAATATTCCAGGGCTTCACAACCTCTCTGCTGGAAAACAATTTGACATCTTACTTCTATTTTGCAGTGTAAGTCTATATTCTTCTTTAAGTGCAGATGAAGAACCCTACACATTCTTGATAGTAATTGGTTTCTATGATATTAAAAGAATTCATAGGTACTGCTTATAGCAGAGGTGCATCCCAGGTGGCTCAGCGGTAAAGAATTCTGCATGCGAATGCAGGAGACACAGGAGACATGAGCTGAATCTGTGGGCCGGGAAGATCCCCTGGAGGAGAAAATGGCAACCGGCTCCAGTATTCTTGCCTGGGAAATCCCATGGACAGAGGAGCCTGGTGGGCAACTCCATGGGGTTGCAAACAGTGGGACATCACTGAGCGACTGAGTGCGCACACACACACACCTATCATCTCTGACTCCCTTCTTCTGTCCCCAAACTCTAGTGAAACTGGCCTCCAAAACCTAATTTCAGGCTTGCACATCACTATATATGCGGTAAAAGGTTTTCTTTGCTTTTAAAGATCTTGCTTTAAAGTCTCAAGAGGAACTGTTCTATACTTATTTCTATCATAGACATGTTTTTTAAAGGGCTTTAGGCATTTTGAATAAAAGAATTACAAGAAATGAAAATTACAATGTCATTATGCCATTCTTAACTAATTAAATTAATTCAGAATGTACTTTTCACGCACTGAAATTTATAATATCAAATTATGTGCAATTATATGCAATGTCCAAGAGATATTAGAGAGAAGCCTGTTTGAATTTTCTATTTTACCAAACTTATTTGGTTTTAAAAGCACTCATTTTGTAAGGTCTTTTCATTCTGATGGGCTAAATAGGATACTAGACTATTCCTTGACAGTTTTATAGTTGGTGATTGGAAAAGATTGATTGTCATTGTATTTCCAGTCTAAGATTTATTAATATTATTAAGATTTGTACAATAACATTAATGATTTTATAGTGCAGTACTCCACAACTTTAAACACTTTCATTTCTATCTTTACATAGTCCTGTCACATTGAGAACATTCTGTATGGAAACAATAACCCAGCATAGGCTTAAAATCATGAACAGGCAGATTTGTGGAATAGTATGAAATCCAAAGTGGCTGAAGCAAAGGATATGCGGTGGGTGAGGGAAGGTCTAGCTGGGATTAAGTTCAGCAGATTTTGATGGGACATGCATGACACATGGAGGAGTCAGTCCTTATTACTATGGAAAGCTGAGAGTTATAGAGAATGACAATGACCTATTTGAATTTTTAAAAAGAATGCTGTAGAAACTAATGCAACATTGTAAAGCAACTGTATTCTAGTAAAAATTAATTTAAAAATAAAAGCAAATGAAAATTAAAAAATAAATAAAAAGAACCCTTGCATCAAGGTAGAGGGTGAATTTGAATTAAAAAAAAAAGAAACAAAAATGTTATACAAGATGTTGTTTCTATAGTTCCAAAAAGAGTGGATGAAAAGCTGAACATAGATATTAATTAGCAGTGGAAAAATATGGAGATACCAGATTCAAGAGACATTCCTGAGGCAAACTGATGAGATTGGAGGGAGAGGAATCTAAGACAAAACATAGCTGTGAGACATGGTTGATGAGAGTGCAATTGAGAGCATGGAGAGCATGGTCGCTTTGGCTCACATTTGCATTTTTTGAACAAAAAGAGATACACCATGGATTTATAATGACCACTGGTAAAAGGCTAGATCCCTATAGTGCTTTAAGTCGTGTATATAATATTTTCAAACACATTGTCTTATATTAGAACCATCTAATAACTCTGTGAAATAGGTAACTACACATAAGGAAACAAAAACCCAGAGAAGTGGATTTTGTTGGTAAAATCACCTGATAATAAGTGAAAGACTCTTATTTGTTTACCATGTTACTTTTTATTAAACACATCCAATGAAATACAGAAAGTTATATGTAGAAATAGAACTATTTTGGATTTTAAAACTTAAGACATATTTGGATGCTTTATATCTGCTATTTATTTTAAAAAGTGGAATTGAAATTATTAAAGGCTCAGGTTAGAAAATAAATTCAGTGGCTAACTATACAGTATTATTTTTTATGTGTAAAGTTTTATGTGGAACATGTTATTCTTTTGAAATGAAGGCAATAATGAGTAAGTTTTGTTGAGTTGTTAGAAATAACTATTGATCAGTGAGTTAACAGCTGAATATTAATGAATGGCTATCTCTATCATATTTGTTCATGGAAACTTTTGATATCTTTTTGAGCCAAGATTTACGGTATCAATAAATAGCCACCAGAATCCCAAACACAATTACCACCATATATCCTGAGTCATCAGTGAGTATTTCTGCTAATAAGTTTATCTTTCTTTTGACATATTTATATACAAACCACATATTCTCCATGTATCCATTAGAAGAAGAATTACGGTAAAACATCTTATTCTATTTCCTTACTTTTCAACTATTAGAATAATGGTCTGAGTATTTTTGACTGTAAGGAAATCAAATCAGAAAATCCTAAAGGAAATCAACCTTGAATATTCACTGGAAAAACTGTGGCTGAAGCTGAAGCCCCCTGATATGAGGAGCCAATTCACTGGAAAATATCCTGATGCTAGGAAATACTGAAGGTGAAAGAAGAGGGTAGCAGAGGATGAGATGGTTAGACGACATCACTAACTCAATGGATATGAATTTGAGCAAACTCTGGGAGATAGTGGAGGACAGAGGAACCTGGTGTGTTACAGTCCGTGGGTTGCAAAGTGAGACACGGCTTGGCAACTGAACAACAACAATGTCCTAAGTATTAAAATAGAATACTATGGTGAAACCCAAACCAGATGACTTATTCAAAATGGAGTATCTTTGGCTATTAACTTTGTTTTAATACACAATTAATTTTCCTCAAATGTTGGACTGTGTGTCTGGATATCAGTCTTCAAAATTACTCCTTCTCTATTCTCAGAGAATTTCCAGATGTACAAGCTCGATTTAGAAAAGGCAGAGGAATCAGAGATCAAATTAGCAACATCTGCTGGATCACAGGAAAAAGCAAAGGAATTACAGAAAAAACGTCTGCTGCTGCTTCAGTGACTATGCTAAACCCTTTGACTTTGTGGATCACAGTAAATTCTGGAAAATTCTTAGAGATGGGAATATCAGATCACCTTACCTGCCTCCTGAAAAATCTGTATTCAGGTCAAGAAGCAACAGTTAAAACCAGACATGGAACAATGAATTGGTTCCAAATTGGGAAGGAGTACATCAAGGCTCCTTGTCACCCAGCTTATTTATATATTGTCACCCTGCTTATTTAACTTATATGCAGAGTCCATCATGCAAAATGTCAGACTAGATGAATCACAAGCTGGAATCAAGATTGCCAGAAGAAATATCAACAACCTCAGATATGCAGAAGATACCACTCTAATGGCAGAAAGTGAAGAGGAACTAAAGAGTCTCTTGATGAGGGTGAAAGAGAAGAGTGAAAAGCTGTCTTAAAAAACATTCAAAAAACTAAGGTTATGGTACCTGGTCCCATCACTTCATGGGAAATAGATGGGGAAAAAGTGAAAACAGTGACAGATTTTCTTTTCTTGGGCTCCAAAGTCATTGCAGATGGTAAGTGCAGCCATGAAATTAAAAGACACTTGTTCCTTGGAAGAAAAGCTATGACAAACCTAGACAGTGTATTAAAAAGCAGAGACATTAAAAAACAGGTAAAGAATCTGCCTGCAATGCAGGAGACCTGGGTCTGATCCATGGGGTGGGAAGATCCCCTGGAGAAGGAAATGGCAACTTATTCCAGGATTGTTGCCTGGAGAATTCCATGGACAGAGGTGGGCTATAGTCCATGGGATCACAAAGAGTCGAACACCACTGAGCTAACACAGACCTAGGTACTTCAGATATATAATTTAGATATATAATTCACAAAACACAATAACTCTGAAGGTTAAGTAATGCTATTATCCCATTTTATATATAGAAATTGAAACTCAGGGACATAAAAATGGTAAATATAAATGCAAATATTTTTAAATTGCAAAATTTAAAAATTATACAAAGAGAATACTTACTTCATAGGGCCCCATGCTGAGGATCAAATGAGCTAAATAAAATGTCAAGCATCTGGACCCAAAACACACAATGTGAGTTTAGATGTCATTATTGTCTAAGGCAACAAAATTTTCTGCACTTAAATACATATGAATGTAAAGGAAAAATGTAATTGATGTTGAGCCCATTCTTATTCTGATAGCTAATATGAGTCTTCCAATGAGACTTAGTTTTGTTTCAATTATTTTCAAAATTTGAAATGAATTCTTTTGATAAATAGTATACTATTAATGACTGTCGTGCATCTAAACAGAATATTTTTAAATTGAATTTCTAAAGCACAATTAAAAAAACAAAATTGCAATTCATACACATACTTTTTGTAGAGATATATGATAATGTGATGAATAAAAGGCATATATATGATATGTCATAAAATATATATATTATAGTTAAATAATTTTCTCTGGAAAGTTAAAAAAAAGATGAACGCTTTTGTCTAAGAAAAATAATGAATATATGATGGGCATCAATTTTCTATAGCAGTTAAATTCAACTTAATACATTTAAAGGATGGATGAAACTATTTTAAAATATCTGTACTCACAGTATGCTGGGAATTACAACATTCAGAAGTCAGTAATTAAACTTGTGACGAAAACATTCTAATTTCAATTAAAAATGTGCAACAGTATAAATAGTTAATCAAAATTATTGTAGAAAATATGAGCCAAAAAAAAAAATAAAAGAAAGACTGTTTAAAGAACAGGAGACTTAGGTGCAGAAGACCCACATATCAGGCCTGGTTTAGTAATTGTTATTAATTTTAGGATCTTAGGAAATTTACCTAATGACTCTGAACTTCAATTGGGAAAACTGGTCAACCACTTGTAAAAGAATGAAACTAGATCACTTTCTAACACCGTACACAAAAATAAACTCAAAATGGATTAAAGATCTAAATGTAAGATCAGAAACTATAAAACTCCTAGAGGAGAACATAGGCAAAACACTCTCAGACATAAATCACAGCAGGATCCTCTATGATCCACCTCCCAGAATTCTGGAAATAAAAGCAAAAGTAAACAAATGGGATCTAATTAAAATTAAAAGCTTCTGTACAACAAAGGAAAATATAAGCAAGGTGAAAAGACAGCCTTCTGAATGGGAGAAAATAATAGCAAATGAAGCAACTGACAAACAACTAATCTCAAAAATATACAAGCAACTTCTGCAGCTCAATTCCAGAAAAATAAACGACCCAATCAAAAAATGGGCCAAAGAACTAAATAGACATTTCTCCAAAGAAGACATATGGATGGCTAACAAACACATGAAAAGATGCTCAACATCACTCATTATTAGAGAAATGCAAATCAAAACCACAATGAGGTACCACTTCACACCAGTCAGAATGGCTGCGATCCAAAAATCTGCAAGCAATAAATGCTGGAGAGGGTGTGGAGAAAAGGGAACCCTCCTACACTGTTGGTGGGAATGCAAACTAGTACAGCCACTATGGAGAACAGTGTGGAGATTCCTTAAAAAATTGCAAATAGAACTACCTTATGACCCAGCAATCCCACTTCTGGGCATACACACTGAGGAAACCAGAATTGAAAGAGACACATGTACCCCAATGTTCATCGCAGCACTGTTTATAATAGCCAAGACATGGAAACAACCTAGATGTCCATCAGCAGATGAATGGATAAGAAAGCAGTGGTACATATACACAATGGAGTATTACTCAGCCGTTAAAAAGAATTCATTTGAATCAGTTCTGATGAGATGGATGAAACTGGAGCCAATTATACAGAGTGAAGTAAGCCAGAAAGAAAAACACCAATACAGTATACTAACACATATATATGGAATTTAGGAAGATGGCAATGACGACCCTGTATGCAAGACAGGAAAAAAGACACAGATGTGTATAACAGACTTTTGGACTCAGAGGGAGAGGGAGAGGGTGGGATGATTTGGGAGAATGGGAATTCTAACATGTATACTGTCATGTAAGAATTGAATCGCCAGTCCATGTCTGACGTAGGGTGCAGCTTGCTTGGGGCTGGTGCATGGGGATGACCCAGAGAGATGTTGTGGGGAGGGAGGTGGGAGGGGGGTTCATGTTTGGGAACACATGTAAGAATTAAAGATTTTAAAATTAAAAAAAAAAAGAGATTAGTTATGAAATTTAAATAAAAGCATATGGAAAATTCTTAAAAACCCTAAACTACTCTGTAAGTATTAAAATATGGAAAAGGTCTTCCCTGGTGGCTCAGATGGGAAAGAATCCTCCTGCATTGCAGAAGACTTGACTACAATCCATGGGTTGGGAAGATCCCCTGGGGATGGAAATGGTTACCCACTCCAGTATTCTTGCCTGGAGAATTCCATGGACAGAGAAGCCTGGGGGGCTACAGTCCCTGGGTCGCAAAGAGTCAGACACGACTGAACAACTAACACACACGGAAAAGTCAACCATGAAAAATACCTGGAAATGTTTCTTACAAGATTCTAACAGCCTAAGATGTGGAATGCTTTCAAATGTGTTAAACGTTTTTTAAAAATTTTGTGTATAGAAATTATTTTACAAGTTTGTTCTCCTGGTGTACAAAATGTGCCCTAAGTTATCTCTGAAAAAGTTAAATACATATAATATTTTATGGTTCACAGTTGAACTTGTGCTATTTTTGTTAAGTTTGAGTGCAAAGCAAGAGATAGATATCCCTCTTTAGATTTTAAACTGGCTCTGTAGATAGTTTCAAAAGGATAATTTATCAAAAGATACTATCAGTATCATCAGAATCAGAGAATGGTTTTTTAAGGTCATTTCATTAAAAGCTAACAATCATTTGCATGTATAAATCTGGGGTGTTTGCTAAAATTTGTCTTTACCTTACAGTTTTATAAGTTGTATGTTTTTTTTTCTTTTTACAAGTTGTATTTTTATATTCTCATTTACTTGCACAAAAAACACCTCAAGTCACACTTGGCATGAAATTAACACCATGAGCAGACCAGCTTCATGATGATATTAGAAACAAATTTGAAATTCACTCAGGAAACTCAACTATTGTGTCAGCTTGTGAATTTCCACATCACTCTTGTTATTTCCTCCTAATTTGGAAGTGGGATCTCTGCAGTGAATAATAAATCATTACCATTTTCTTGATAGCATGTTGTCTGGATTCTGCTTTGTACAGAAGCATCACAATAACACAAATAGTCCATAATTTGTCAGAATGACTCTAAAATGGCTTCAGTGAGAGACATTCACAGAATAGCAATTTGAAAGAATGAAAGGATTACACACAAGGGAACCATCGTTCCATGAGTTAGTATCGGTTTTCAGCTCTACGTGGACCATAGCAACATAATCAAATAACTGTTTATTTCTACAAAACAAAAGTGTAGAAATAGGAAGTTCAATTTAAACCTTTTTCTAAATTTGGTTCATTTAATCCATGGCTTGCTTTCTCATGCTCAAAGATGGCTGCTATAGATACTTCTAGACATTCCGTTTATTAGTACATTTCAATCAGAAAGAAGGTTGAAGGGCAAAAGGCAAATGCCAGTTTAGCCTGTTCCTCTTTCTCCTCTTCCCCTTTCCCCTCTTTCTCCTCCTCTTCCTCCTCTTCTTTTAATTGGAAAGACTATAGTTTGTCTGGAAGTTCTACCCACTAGACCAATAGATTTCCATTTGTAGCTCATTGTTTGCAATTGCATTATATGGCTATTTCAAATGGCAAAAAACCCTGAATGATTGTGTATTTTATCTTGGCTTCTTATCGCCCCAATTAAACTTGATGTTCTGTAAGTGAGGAAGAAAAGAGAATGCACAAAAATAGTGTCTAGTCTTGTCTCAGAGAAGGCAATGGCACCCCGCTCCAGTACTCTTGCCTGGAAAACCCCATGGATGGAGGAGCCTGGTGGGCTGCAGTCCATGGGGTCGCTAAGAGTCGGACACGACTGAGTGACTTCACTTTCAATTTTCACTTTCATGCATTGGAGAAGGAAATGGTAACCCACTCCAGTGTTCTTGCCTGGAGAATCCCAGGGCCAGGGAAGCCTGATGGACTGCCGTCTATGGGGTCACACAGAGTCGGACATGACTGAAGTGACGTAGTAGCAGCAGCAGCAGTCTTGTGTAACTCACTTAGTTTTAATGATGCATTTAAAAAAAATTCTTTCAAAGGTTCACAAAATTCACTCCAATTAAACTCAAATAATTTCTTTGTATTTGTAGTTTTCTGGCATCTTGTCATGTACTCAATTGCATATCCCTCCTCAAGGTCGAATATTGTATTTTATTCTTCATTGTGTAGCTACTAGTACATAGCGGGTGCTTGTGTGTATGTGTCCATAGTCACTTCAGCCGTCTCCGACTCTTTGCAACGCTATGAACTGTAGCCCACCTCGCTCCTCTGTCCATGGGATTCTCCAGGCAAGAATCCTGGAGCGGGTTGCCATTTGTTTCTTCAGGGGATCTTCTCCACTCAGGGGTCGAACCTGGGTCTCTTGCATTACGGGCAGGTTCTTTACTGTTTGAGTCGCCAAGGGAGTCCCATGATTTTTCCTATATTAGGATTGTATCATTCCAGCTTTGGGATATATTAAAATGCCTGATACATTCCTAATAAGTTTTGAGTATAAAAATAGCTAAAATTGGGACTTCTCTGGTGACTCAGACAGTAATCTGCCTGTAATGCAGGAGACTGGGATTTGATCTTTGGATCGGGAAGATCCCCTGGAGAAGGGAATGACAACTCACTCCAGCATTCTTGTCTGGAGAAGTCCGTGGACAGAGAGGTCTGGTGGGCTATAATCTATGGGGTTGCGAAGAGTTGGACATAACTTAGCGACTAACGCTTTCATTTTTAATTGTTTTCAATAGCTTAAATTACTGGAGTATTAGGTGATGACCACTAGATAAACTGTTGAAGCTTCTGTACTTTGAGCCTAATTACCTTGAGTTGATTGCAAGTATGAGATAGTCCATGTTATGTCTTTAATCGAATGAAAGATTCTTTAAACTCTATGGTACTTCCCAATTTTCAAAGGTTTTACACACATGATTTCATATAATCTAATAATGACCCTTTTTTCTTTCTTATTTTGCCCTCCCACTCTCCCTCTCCCCACTGAACCACAAGTCTGTTCTCTATCTGTGAATCTGCTTATTTTTTGTTGTATTCACTAGTCTGCAGTATTTTTTAGATTCCACATATAAGTGATATAATTCAGTATTTGTCTTTGTCTGACTTAACTTAGCATATGACCTCCAAGTCAATCCATGTTGCTGCAAATGGCAAAATTTCATTATTTTTAATAGCTGAGCAATATTCCATTCTCTCATCTCTCTCTCTCTCTATATATATGTGTTTGTGTGTGTGTATGAAAAATTAACTTTTTAATTAATTCGTTCATTCAACTAACAGAGGCTGCTCTAGACACAGGAAGCATAAGTAGAAACAAAGAAGCTATTTTCTAGTAGATCACAGTCTAGTGTGAAAGACAGAGAATAGTGTATGATAAATGTTTTAAGTCTGTCTCCTTACCTTTCAATTGGGTTAGGGCTGTCTGCTTCCCATCAAGTATACAAGTTCAGTCAATATGTATCCAAACCCGCCATGTTTTAAAATGTTAATAGCCCAAAACAGTGTTGGCTGGGAGCAATCACTCAGCAAGTCTTTTCTCTCTCTTACCAATTCTCTTTAGAGGAAGACTGTACATATTCTTGAAGTTTTTTTTATAAGGACATTCATGCATGCTCAGTCACTTCAGTCATGTCTGACTGTTTGGGACCCTGTGGACTCTTTGGGGGCCTGCCAGGTTCCTCTGTCCATGGGGATTCTCCAGGCAAGAATACTGGAGTGGGTTGCCATGCCCTCTTCCAGGAAATCTTCCCGACCCAGGGACTGAACTCGGATCCTTTGCATCTCTAGCATTGGCAGGTGGGTTCTTTACCACTAGCATCACCTGAGAAGCCCCATCCATGAGGATGATGTAGAGACAATTTGGGGCTTCCCTGGTAGCTCAGCTGTTAAAGAAAATGGCTGCAGTGCAGTATCCTGGTTCAATTCCTGGGTTGGAAAATTCCCCGAAGAAGGGAAAGGCTACCCACTCCACTATTCTTGGGCTTCCCTGGATGGTAAAGAATCTGCCTGCAATGAGGGAGACCTAAGTTCGATCCCTGGGTTAGGAAGATACCCTGGAGGAGGGCATGGCAACCCACTCCAGTAATCTAGCCTGGAGAATTCCAAGGACAGAGGAGCCTAATGGGCTACAGTCCATGAGGTCACAAAGAGTCGGACACAACTGAGAGACTAAGCACAGCAAAGCACAGCACATGGACAATTCCGGAAGCTAGAGCATGCAGAGTCTTTCTCTGCCGGGTTTCTTCATCAGAACCATGGAACACAAAACAATGATCTGTGTGACTATTTTCTCATTTCTTCCTGGAAAGGAACAGAGCTAGAACCATGCTAGATGCACAGGAGAGAGTCTAATTAATTATATACTATGTAAACACAGTTTGCATAACAAGTGCTTCTTTTGGAAGTACCAAAGACCACTCCTGGATTTGATGATTCACTTTTGGAGAGGACACAGGACTCAGAACATGATTCTACTCATGGGTGTGACTTATTACAATGAAAGCATACAAAATAAAATCAAAGAAGGGGACAGGTGTATTAGGCAAAGTTAGGAAAGCAGGTGCACTCATCCAACAGTTCTCTCCCAGTGGAGTCTTGTTCAGTTCAG